>NW_027533256.1:1636210-1706059 GCF_008692635.1 Crocuta crocuta
ATTGCCAGCAAGAATGCATTTCATCCAGGCCATTTGGTACTAACTGCCCACCTCCTCTTTTGGGGCTTGGGCGGGTGGGGGGGGTGCACACAGAGTGGGCATGGAGCCTTCCCAGGGGTGGGAAGGGGTTCCCAGCTCTCCCCTGCAGGCTGTAACAGTTACTGAGTCACAACTGGGACCCCAGGCACCGCGCTCTGCCTTTGCGTGCCTTACTTCTCCCTAGATCCCTGCCGCCGCCAACGTACTGTGACTGTCATCCTTACTTGATTGACAGCTGAGGAAACTGGGCCCAGGAAGGTGCAGCGACTTGCTGCCAGCTGCCCTGTTACTAGCAGAGCTCGGAGCGGGCAGCCTGACTGGACACCCACCTTCTAGACCACCGCTCCTTGCTGGCCTGCACCTCCTAGGGCTGCAGGCCTACAGCAGGCAGGGTCAGGGGCTCTCTCAGCTTTGGCCAAGTCTTCAGTAGCTTTTGAACCAGTGTCTCAGACTCAACATCTACATGGCTGCCCCCCACCCCCACCCCGACCCATTCCTAGTGCTGCAGCTGAAGGCTTCTGTCTCTCAGTCTGAGTGTGTTCATGTGTGTGTGCAAACCTGACCCTGGTTTGTTGGCTTTTAACCTTTCCACAACTCCCTGTCACTCACAAGATATACCCTAAGTCCCCGGGACCATGACCCAGGCCCCCTGGCCATTGCTTTGGCTCTATCTTACGTTCCACTTTGAGCCATATCCGGGCAGGACTAGAAATTTGCTTCTCCAAACACAGCAGGCTGGTCTGTGACTGGGTGTGGTTGCTGATGCAGGTCTCTCTGCCTGGAATGCCTCTCTCCCCTTCCTCAACTGGCCAACTCTCGTGCATCCTTTGCAGCCCGGCTCATATACGAGTTTTCCAGAAATCCCTCCTGGGACCTGTAAATTTGGGTGCCCACCCCCTGCTCTGGGCCCCTGTAATGCTCCTTAGCTCAGCACTCATCACCTTACACTGGAATCATCTCCTGATGGGACTCACATTCTCAGATGCAGGGGCTGTGTCTCCTTTACCTTGGCCTGTGGCACCCAGCACCCACAACTAGCCTGAACCACGGTCTCAAGGGAAGAGGCATCAGTTAGCAGCTCTGAGAGAGGTGCATCAGGGCTCCATCGCTCAGTACCTGCGGACCCCGAACACGTCTCTTAACCCCTCAGAGGCTCACCTGGAAAGCAGGGAAAGCGACGCCCAGCTTGCAAGGCTGTGTGAGAAGTAGAACACCACTTGTAAACACATGTGGCAGAAAGCAGGCACGTGTTCCATAAATGCTGGTTGCAAGTGAATCTTTGACTATGCTTTTGAAGCTGCCCCAGCCTAGGGGCTCTTTGGTCAGTGGAGTGGGCACCCAGCCGTCCCACAGAACTTTCCATCCACTCCCAGTCTTTGGGACCCACCTCCTGAGAAGTTGAAGATGCACAGAGAAACCGGAAGCCCAGAGAGGTAAGTACTTTACCCCAGGTCACACAGAAAGTAATGGATGGAGCTAAGATCAATCAGTCTCTGGTCTGCAAATGTCCAGGCTACTACTTCCCAGAATCCCCTGCTTAGTCAGGAATGATCTTCAGAAAGGAACTGATGACCCCCTTGGGGAAACCCACCCTCTCCAAACTCCTCTATGGTCTATGTCCAGGTCAGCTGCTTCTGGTTAGACTTTCTCAACCCGACGAGGAGTTGGTTGCCTGAGCTACAGGCTTTAGTTGGAGAGGCTTATGGGGACATGCCTTGGGTGGACAAGACCCCTCCCCCCCCAGCTCCTGTGCTGTGTCCAGAGACACCATGATGTACCTACATGCCTTCAACTGCCCTTACGGTTCTACCCTGAAAACCACTGGGTGACCCCGGGGTCCTGGCCTAAGAGTGAGTCCCTTCTGAGCTTCAATTTCCTCATCATAAAAAAAAAAGCAGGGTGTTTCCTCTGATGATGAGAAAAACTGTAAAAGTGTTATGACTATGATTATCACCATTAATCATCATCTCCACCATCATAACAAATACATTCAGGAAGTGTTGTCCCTCTGGAAACTAAAACCCCCAAGAAGTTGATTTCTCTGCTGCAAATAATATCACCCATGTCTTATTTTTTTTAGAATGATTTATTGTGTCAAAATATGGATAACGTAAAATTTACCATTGTTACCATTTTTAGGGCAGGGTTCGGTGGCGTTCAGTAGTTTTGCCACCATCACTACCACTCATCTCCAGAACTTCTTCATCTTCCCAAAGTGAAACTCTGTCCCCATTGAACACTAAGTCTCCTCTCCCTCCCCCCCACCCCCTGCCCTGGGCAACCACCATCTTGCTTTCTGTCTTTATGAATTGGATGACTTTAGGTACCACCCACTTTAAGTGGAATCAAATGATACCTGTTGATTTCACTTCACATAATGTCTTCAAGATTTATTCATGTTGTAGCACATGTCAGAATATCCTCTTTTTAATTTTTTTTTTTTTTTTAGAGAGAGAGAGTGGGGGAGAGGAGTAGAGGGAGAGAGAGAGAGAGAGAGAGAGAGAGAGAATCTCAAGCAGGTTCTGTGCCCAGTGTAAACTCCGTCACAGGGCTCAATCTCATGATCCTGGGACCATGACCTGAGCTGAAATCAAGAGTCAGATGCTTCACTGACCAAGCCACCCAGGAGTCCCAGAATTCCTTTGCTTTTTAAGACTAAATAACCTTCCAGCATATGTAGGTACCACATTTTATTGATCTGCTCATCCATCAATGAACACTTGAGTTGCTTCCACCTTTTAGCTATTTTTTAAACAATGTTCTACAAGCGTGAGTATGCAAATAGCCATTTGAGTCCCTGCTCCCACTTATTTGGGGTTAGGTACTCAGAAGTGGACTTGCTGGACCATACGGCGATCCTGTTAGATATTTTTGAGGAACCACCATACCATTTTCTCCAGTGGCCGTGCAATTTTACATTTCGAAGAGTAATCCGCAAGGGTTCCAATTTCTCCACGTCCTCACCAATGCTTGTTAGTTTCTATTTTTGGCGACTTTTTTTGGTTGTTGTTGCTGCTGTAGCCATCCTAAAGGGAGTTAGTGATAATGATGAGTGATGTTGAGCATCGTCGTATGCGTTTGCTGTCCATATGTCTATCTTCTTGGGAGGAACATCTCTTCAAGTCCTTTGCATGCTTTTTAATGGGTTTGGTTTTGTTGTTGTTGGGCTGTAACTCACACTCTATTTTAACATCAAATGAACTGCTTAACCATCTTGCCATTGGAAAATAGATTAGGTGAGTATGTGTATCAATGGGTAGAACACAGGCATTTATGAGGCATCTCTTTTGTTTAATCTTTGTTGTAACCGTGTGAAGTAAGCGATGTGACCCTTATGTATGAGAAAACTGAGGTTCAGAGAGCTCATGCAACTTGCCCGAGATCACTCAGCTGGCACGGGATATGCAGAGCAGGGTTTGGGACTTATCTCAGCGCTCACCAGCGTCTATCTCCAAAGCCAAGTAGCTCCATCCCCCACGCCTCCTCCTCCCAGAAGCCAAGCCTCCTAAAACAGAGCACAGCGCAGAGAAGACCAATCCATTACTGTTAGCCATATTGAAGAGACACCCCCAGGTGAATGATGTAACCAGAAGGTTCAGAGCAAGGCCCACCATTAATCTCATGGTTACAAACAATATAGGAAGATTACGCTGGCCTCCAGCCCAGTTAAGTGGACATTTGGATTTTTTCCAAAACAAATGTGGATACTGTAAATACAGGTCAGCTGGTTTGCAGGAAATCGGCATCCAGATGAAGCAGCATCTAGAGAGATTTTTTTTTCCAAAAGTCCTACTGCAAAGAGCCGGGGGGCGGATCACTTAGAGCATGTCTCTTGCTTGTAAAATGTTCTTTTCATTCACTCAAAACTTCCTTGCCGAGGGGCTTCTGAGTACCCAGCTGTATGTTGGGTGTGGGCTCATGTGTGAGATGCAAGAGGTAAAGAGAAGCAGTGAATCATGATTGTGGTAACCATCACCTGTTCTCTAGAACAGTCTGCCTTCAAACAGGAGACTGATGCCCAGGAAGGTGAGATATTTGCCTGTGGTCACACAGTAAGTATACAAGTGGTAAAGCTGGGAAGCTACCCAAGTCTCTATTAAGTCACCTGACTTTCTTTCTTTCTTTCTTTCTTTCTTTCTTTCTTTCTTTCTTTCTTTCTTTCTTTCTTAATGTTTATTTTTGAGAGAGTGAGAAAGAAAGTGCAAGCAGGGGAGGGACAGAGAGAGACGGAGACACAGAATCTGAAGCAGGCTCTGGGCTCTGAGCTGTCAGCACAGAGTCTCATGCAAGGCTCCAACTCACAGGCTGTGAGATCAGGAACTGAGCTGAAGTCGGACGCTTAACCAATGGGCCACCCAGGCGCTGCATTTTCTAGATCGCTTCCTATTCTCAGAATGGGTACAACAATCCTCTGGCAGAATTTACATCATGATTTTTGTTTCAAAACAATGAAGTAAAGGCAGATAGGTTTCTATTTCTTCCCTGTGGGAACCTGCGGTGGGGGGTAAGCCTTACTCCCAGGAAAAGCTAGAGGACAGGAGAAGGAAGAAAAGGGAATGCTCATGGCACCCTTTGATTAAGTGCCTCATGAGTGGGACAGACAGTGAGTTCTTTTAATCTACTCCCACCCAGGATGTACGAGCAGAGAGTGTCTTCCTTTATTAACACAGAACCTGATGGGCTGAGACTTCACTCAGGCCCTTGAGAGGGGTCTGATTAAGCAGTCTTGCTGTGGTTCCCATGGGGTGGGGTGAGTGTCAAGGGTTTTGCCACCCCAGGCTGACCCTATGGGTACTTTTCTCCCAAGGAAGCTCTGGCCAGGGACGGACTCCACGTCTACTTGCTGGTTTCCCTTAGCAGGGTTGAGACAGGACCCACTCGCCTGAACATCAAGGGAAGACAACAAGACAGTAAGCACAGAAGGGACAAGAGCAAGAACTCAGCCCAGGGGCTCTGTCCCACCATTGCTGGCTCACCCTCAAGTCTCCGTCCAAATCTCACACCAGTAGAGCTGGCCGTCAGCAGCCCCGAGGGCTCTTCGATTGGGCTTTGAGCCTCCCCTTGGTGGGGGCGCCATTTTGTCGCTCTGTGCAGGTGATAAGTTTCTTGTTCCTTTTGCATAGAACCCCAATCTTCATCAAGTCTATGTCAAGAATAAATGCTTAAAAAATTTTTGTAGAAGGACAGAATGAGAAAGGAGAGAAGGAAGGAAGGAGTGAAGGATAAATAGAAAACTTTCCTGTTAACCAAATCCTTGAATGCATCTGTTCTAACTGCATTTGTTGGGAGTGGCAGATGTTTTTGTCTGTAGAGCCTGACAGATAGATAGATAGATAGATAGATAGATAGATAGATAGATAGATGGATAGGTAGAGAAAAATAGGTGGTCACTTCATGTTTGCCAAACGAATGAATGAACAAATGAATGGATGGATGAATAGCATGGAGATTTGTGATTTGCTTACTGAAAGGGAGACTTCCTTGTAGAACAGTATTGGTCACTGTTGCTAAGATCAACGGGGCTATGCAGACTAAGGTTTTGGTGTTAGGTCACAAGGAAATGTACAAGCCCATGATGAAATGTTCACATTAGAAGGCAAAGTTGTTCTCGGTGCCAAATCCAGTCAGCGTGACTTCCGGGTCTCAGCCTGCCTGAGACCATCTCTCTCCCAGTCACGCTCTTACGTTGCCAGGGAAAGAGATCTTGTCAGAATATAGCCCATGATCCTCCTCTTAACTTTCAACCTTGAGCACGAAGGGTCTCAAATGAGCTAGTAGCAGTGATGTAAGGATAAACGAGGTGGGGTGGGGGAAGGAAGGACTGCTTATCTAAGTGCTGAGGGACATGGAATGATTAATCCGGGCACAAGAAGGAATTAAAAAAAAAAAAACTTTCCGAATTCAAAATTGTTCTTTCAATTAAACTCTGTAATGATCTCTCTCCTCTAAGTGGGGGGTCCACTGCCTCCTGCAGTTTCCCTTGCAGGAAATCAAGACCTTCCTCTGACTGCCTTCCGTCTCCCAGGTCTTGATCCAGAAGGCGGAGGTTGGAGAAACGGCCTGGAAACAGCAGAGGAGGCTGGCAGCTCCGCAGGGTGAGACCCGACATCTCGCCGCATTAACCCCGCGAACTCAGGCCAGGCAACGAGGCTGGAGCCATTAATGCCTAATGATGTCGCATTGTCTTCCAATAACAAACCATCTCACCAGTTGGTTTTAGAGGGGACCAGCTGTTGTTAATTGGGGAAGATGAGCATGAAATGGCCGCTTTCACACCTGACCAAGAGAGAGCAGCGGCATCGAGGGGCAAATGGAAATCGCCTGCTGCAGGCAGGGGGCTCCTCAGCTCTGCCTTGGCCGAGAAGAGGCATGGAGACAGCCCAGGGCCGCCATCCCTGTCACACCCTCAGCGGGCACAATGCTTTAATAATCAGAGTGTCGGGTTTGTTTAACATCCCGCCCCTCCTCCCGCAGCCCCACAGCATCAGCTTGCCAGGTGCTGCCCTCCCCTCTTGCTTTTGCACGCATCTCCAGCGAGGCGAGGGGTAACCCAACGCCAGGGCCCTGGGTTGCACAGCCTGAGCCTGCCCCAGCATCTGGCATCTTCCGGCTCTGCAGAGGAGGCACGGCTAAGGTTCTCTAGCATGGATCCTGGCCTCTGCTCCCCCGGCGACCTGACCAGGCATCGGGCTGCCAGCCAGTGGTGGCTCCAGGGCCTGGTTCTCACACATGAGCTGGCTCCAGTGCATTTTCTCCTTTGCCATTTCATCCAAGAGACACAGGCAGAAGTTGCCACTTAGCAGCAGGTCCGAAGCAAAAAGTATAGGGGATGTGCTGTGACGTACAGGCTTGGGCTACCCCCTTTGGCCCCGGAGCAAGCCGGCGTGAGGAGGGAAGCGATTCACAGGACAGGACGCTGGTGCAGGAGGAGCGTGGAGTCCTGGACCACGTGCACTTGGACCTCCTAGTCTCTGTGGGTTTCCTGAGACATGCGCTGGGAAGATGTTATATCATCCCCATTGCACCGATGGGGGTGCTGACTCCCTATGATGCCAAGCAACCCGATGGTCTTTATGGAAAGATAGAGCAGGGACTTGAACCAGACCTGGGGTCTCCTTCTGGTGCTTTTCTCATGGCAGCGCGCTGTCGCTGTTGGCATTTGAGAACCACTGCGAGTCCTTCTGTGCGGGCTGGCAGAGGTAGAAAGCTCTACCTCTGGGAGCTCAGGCAGGCTGCCTCAACTCCTGCAGACTGAGAAAAGCACAGGCCCCTCTCACTGCCTTCATTTGCCTTTATTTTCAGTGTTGCTGCAAAAGATAGGAAGGCAGAGCATTAAAACATGTACTGTAAATAAACCAAATTAAAGTAAAATTGACTCATTTAGCAACCAGCCTCCGATCTTGCATTAGAGGCAATTGAAGAGATTTCACAGATTTTAGTAACCAGATAAGATTATTATATAAACAGACTTCTGCATTGAATGATGAACTGTATCTTGAGGAGAATATTTGAAATCAATAGTAATACAGACTGAGAATTAAGTAATGTGGTTAAGCACCTTTGAATGATGCCATTTTTAAGAGCTGATTAGAAATAAATATGCCAATTGCAGCGGAGCTGATCGCTGGAATAAAGTGATGATTAATCAGTTTGGGCCCCGCGAGGCTCGGAAGCCATCTTGATACTGCCAGCCCTGTGCTCTGGTTCGCTGGACAGAGGCTGGAAAGCTCTGGGGCTTGATGGTGGCCCATCAGAGTCCTTATGCAGAGACACAGCCCTGCCCACTAAGGGGCTGGCCACGGCGGTGTGGGGAGGGGGTCCCCAAGCCCGGAGGATTAACGGTAAGCTGCTTGAACTGCTCACGCAGGGCCAGCCAGAGCACAGGGAGGAGATTACAGATGGAGACACTGACGACCGGGGTATTGCATTCGGAATGCCCAATTACCATTCAACTGGGAAATGACTGGTCTTTTGGCCGCCCTGTAATCATCTCTCACCTGGACAATTGCACTGGCTTCCCGACGGGTCCCCACGTGAGCTGGCGCACGCATTCCATACACGGTCACCATAGTGATCTTTCCAAAGCACAGCTCAGAGCCTGTCACTCACTTTGAAAAACGCTGCTGCCTTCCTTTTGCCTTTGGGCCAGGACCAGGTATCTTAGCTTTAGAGTTCAAGGCCCTTCTTGGCCTCACCGTCCCTACTTGTCTCGTTTCTTCCCAGTCCCCATTCCTGCATTATGATGGTTCCAGATGGAAGGTTTTAGCGGTTCCAGGTATATTCCTGTTTTTGTGGTTGTGTCTCTGCTTCTGCTGGGCCCTCCCCACCCGCCCTCTCTGCTGAAACCCACCTTTCTCCCACCCGATTCAAAGTCCACCTGGATTGTTCCCTCCTCCAACCCAGGCAGAACTAGCTGCTGTCTCTGGTTTTACCCTACCTGAACAGACCTTTTCCTGTTTCACATCAATGTCATTCACTATTTCTTTTGTATCCGGGAAGACTCTGGAGCACCTGTGCAGTGCCATGCACTGTGGTTGTCCCTGAACATACAGTGAGGGGACACAGAAGCGGTCCCCCCGCTCCGGAGCTCGGGTTTGCACCAAGCATTTAGCACTCTCCGTGGCTGTCCCCGCTCCGGCAGGCAAGACCCACTTCTTTAATTCAGTTGGCACAAGGCAGGTGCCCAATAGCGGTCGAATGAGCGAATGAGGGATCAAACAAAGGAATGAGTGACAGAGATGGATCGGCGAGAGAAGGTTGCAAGGAAGCAAATTTTTGCTTGGCAGAAGAAACAGGGTTCTGTTGGCTGCCCAGCACCGCCTGAGCTGCCTTCTGCAGGGCTGAGCTCCCAGGAACTAGAGGCATCCATGCAGAGGGAGACCATCTGTCAAGAAAGGTCCAGAAAAGACTCAGAATTGACCGTGAGACAGAAGTTGCAGTGCCGTGGGCTCCAGGCCCAGCCCCACCACCGGCTCACTATTTGATCTTAGGTAGAGCACGTCCTCTCTTTGAGTCTCAGTTTCCCCATCTGTAAGATGAAGACTTTGGACTACAAGTGGCCGGTCATGAACCCTTAGCTACCATGAAGAAAGCAGACGATACTTCTTGAATGTCAGTGAAACCCAACCAACATCTATGGTGGCCTATGAATTGCATTAGGGTGAGGCTAGCTCCTATGCTAGGTGCAGAGAAAAGTATTACAGGTGTGGGATGATGGGAGAAAGATCAAGTACAAGATTTTGTAACAAGAATATGATAAGTGTGAGAGGCCCTCCCCTGAGCTAGAAGTGTAGGCTGGGAAGGCTTCCTGGAGGAGGTATAACATTGACCTAAAGGGTGAGTAGGACTTAAATCTCTGAGGAAAGGAGTGAATTCAGATCCATGTGAGAGGAGATCTGAATCACCAAGGCAATGTCCCAAAGGCTCCCCATGGGTACATTCCCGTGCCATGCCTTCGTGCCTAGCCAGGGACGTGGCTGAGGAGGAGGCCCTATTCAGAAGGCCAAGCTTCTTGCTCAAATGGGGCAGATGTGGAATTTTCTTTGCTGTGTTTTGATCCTTGTTTCTGTCTTCAGTGGGCCTGCATCCTCTGGCCTCGCGAGGCCCTGGGCTACAGCCCTGCCATGGACGGGCTGAATGTTGGGATGCGGAGGTGCTGACGCTGAATCCCCCCAGAAGGACCCAGGTTCTGGTCCTCAGGGCTCCACAGGCAGCTCTGGATCCAGGGGCCCTGAACTAAGGAAGCTCTCTAGAAGACGGCTCCCATACTTGCGTTAGCCAAGAACAAGCAGACAACCCCATTCCCCAGGTCATCGGCTGGGATCTGGGCTTTTCAAGGGGAGCTTGAGGCCAGGGGTGGAGAACAGCGGCTCTGCTTCAGCCGCTCATCTGTGTGAGGCCATCTGTGTGCCAGCCTGCTGTTCGCTCTTCTGCCTGACCATCCGTCTCCAGCATTCACAGCTCTGTAAGCCCAGGGCTCTGTTGGGACTCTGAGTGATGGTACCCAGGCAGGGGCAGCTGCCAAGCTCCCGGTGTGGTCAGAGGAGGGGACGAGGGGCGGCGGTGTAGATGAGGGGAAGTGGAGTAGACGAGGGGTGGCGGTGTAGGGTTCTCTGTCTCTCCCCAGTAACTCGCCCCCTTCTCTGCTTCCTTCCTTGTCAGGACAACACCCGAGGCCACCAGAAGCTCTCCTACAGGTCACTACCAGCATGTAATAGATGGAGAACCTGGGCTGAGAGGAGGCAGGAGTCTTGCCCAAGATCCCAGGAGGCATTAGCCCAAGAGCAGAGACTAGAGCTTCTAGACGTCCTGTTCTGTTTGCTCTCTACGGCAGCACAGTGTCTTGGATGCGCTGTTCACCCGTGGGACCTTTCTCCCCCTGCACGGGGAAGGGCCCTGGGGTCAGCACCTGCACTCCTCACAGCGCCCACAGAGTCCCACGGAAGTCCGGCCTTTCTCCCTCCTTCCTCTGCCTCCAGCCCTGCCCTGCCCTGCCCTGCTGGGCCCATGTGTTCTGGGCCCTCCGTGGCCCTGCTGTTCGGCCCGGCCCTCCGTGTAGCTCACATTCAGCACTGCACATCCCCCTCCCTCCCCCCCCCGCCAGCTCTTAATGAGCACTGTGTTGTCACCGAGTCAGAAATGTGCTGACAGGCTTCTATGTGGTCCTGTCTCCTTGGGCTGAGCCAAACAGGAAACAGAGCCACACCCACGTGTCCCAGTGAAACACACACGCTCCCTGCCACCACTTGTTGTCACAGGGGGTGCGGAAGAGGGACGGGGCACGCCCCTGGCCTCACCCACCTTGCTGGAAATTGCGAAGGCAGCCGAGGGGGAGGTCTGCTCTCTGCTGGAATTGTAGGCTTGTGGCTTCCTCTGCAGGGGGAGCCCTTCTCCATCAGGGGCCCAGCAGCAGGGGAGCACCCTGCTGGGTGCCCAGGATAGGAGCCGCGTGGTTCCTCTTTTCCTGAGCTAACTATTCACCCAGTGTACCCAGTTGCTTCTCTCTCTGCTTCAGGGGAATCAGGCTTATTCAAGCTCAAGGTCTGTTACGGTAACAAAATAATTTTTAGAGTAACAGGCCGAGAAAGCTCCACTAATTAGACTGGCTGTGGGTGCCCATCGGATGGGACCCCTGTTACATGACACCCTGAGCTTGGAATCTGTGGCCCAATAAGGTGAGACCGGGCTGGGCTCTTACCCCCCTGACCACTACCCAGAGTTCAACTTGTACACCGTGGCGTGGCTCAGATGTGCTGGTGAGCAATGACGACGGTGACTGCAGAGGTCTCGCTGGACAGCTGAGCCCGGGAACGTTCTCGCCATCTCCTGTTTGTTCTGGGTGCAGACCCGCCTGGGGAGGTGACAGCACCTCTTCCCTTTCCTCTGTGCTCACCTACGAGAACGCAACATGCTGGTTCTCAAAGCCAGGAACCTTGGTCCCCAGCGGATGCCTTTTTTTTTTTTTTTTTAAATTCTTATGTTTCAGAGCATGATGGTGGAATTTTCCAGCTCCGAACTTTGAGTTTGAAGGGAGAGGGCTACAGGACATTTCTCCTGGGGATCTGAAGGCAGAGGGATGCGGAGTCTGTGAGGCTGAACGGAGGAGCTTTGGTCAGGAAGGGTCACCGGGGGGCTGTGTCCAGGGCCGGGGGCACACCCCGCGCACACACACCAGGCCATGCACATAGGCTTGTGGGAGGGCTTGTTTATTTTGAGGTCGAGGAAGCGTCGGTGTTCCATATCTGCTTGGACACAGGAGGGACAGGGATGGTGGCCGTGGGATGGGGCCGATAGTGGGGGCACTGAACTACCTCAGAAGAAGACAGAGCCCAAGCAGGGGGCCCTGAGAGCCTCGCTCTGGCCCCCTGTTGCCCTGCTGATGCTAGACAACGCTGTGGGGGGGCAGACAGGGGCTGCCTAAGAGGCAGACATCCTACTCAGGGCTTTCAGTTGGGGCCCCTCTCTTTCAATTACTATTATTATTTTTTACTCAACAAACCACTGTGACAGTTGACTTTGCTTCGGGCCATGTGCTTCGCACCCACAGCAGGGAGATGAATCGGACCCGGGGCTACACGGGGACCCTGAAAGAGCCGTGGCCTTGGTGAAGAACCATCCAGAAACGAAAGAACAAGGGAGGGAGGCGGAAATGGCCGCGGGACCTTGTGGGGACCCAAACAGGGGCCCGTCTGGGGTAGCAGAGTCAGAAAAGGGTTTCAGGCAAGGTGTGCCCCAGGACCGTGGTGTCCCCCCGCAGACCCGTGAAGTAAGTAGCTTAACACACCCCGTGTTCCCAGCACTCGGTTCAATCGGAGGACCTTCCCGTCTATTTCCCAACAGGAGTCTCACGGTGACTGTGGTTTCTGACCTTATTCCCCGACACGATCATCTTCCCCAGCTGTGTAAACATCTCCGTGAAGTGACTGGGTATAAATGATTATTCTAGGAACTTCGCCGTGGCCGCACAGGGGCACGTGTGTGCATTTGAGTGACGTCTCACCTCCAGCAAGAGCGCAACCCAGCCTGGGTCTCCGGGAAGTGCTCCCACTCCTGCGGCCCGTTGCTCGGTACCAGCACCAGCCACACAGACAAACAAAATCACAGGAAGTGATCCCTCCAGGCGTGGAGTGCAACCGCAAATAACCTCTCCCGGCCCAGGCAGGAGGGGACTGGCCCAGTGGGAAAGAAGGCTGCTCCGGAGAGAGGGGTTTCCTCCCTTTGAAAAGCTTCAGTCATCTCCCGCTTGCTGTCCAAAGCCCGCCTCCTGTCTGGGGCTGCAGCGTGGAGGGGAGGAGGGCCGGCCAGACATGAGACGGCAGTGGGGGGCTGCTGGGGCTGGTTCAAAGCCACCAGCCGGTGTCCCCATTCAAGACCCGAGGTGTGAGGCGGCTGAGGGTCTCCTGTTGCATGTGGAGATGTTTATTATTGCCCGTTTACAGAAGAGGAAACTGAGGCTCACAGAGGATTGAGGTTCTCAGTGTCACCAGCCATGAGAAGTTAAGAGTTGGAAATTGGACCCGGGTGTGTTTGAACCCTCAGCGGGGCTTCCTTCCGCTGGTCCACACTTCCTGACGGTCACCAGTAGACGTGGTCGGAGGGACTAGGGTGCGGCAGGGAGGCTGGCAGTGCAGCTCTAGGGAGGCGGCATGGGGGCCTCCTGGAATGTGGTACCCATGATGGGAGCTTCACGAGCTCTCCAGACTTCTCCGGGGATGCGGACAGGGATCGGGATGTGACTTTGACGTGGAGAATACAAGACAAGGTGTCTGCACTTTTTCTCCACCAGATGAAACCAGCGGGGGTCCCCAGGGGTCCCAAGGAGTTCACGTCTCCCTTCAGATCCCCTTCCTCAGCCCCTCCTGCTTGTGTAAGCCAAGGACGAGCGGAGGTGCTTTTGCTTCCTCGCCTTCATTAGTTTCTTGCTGTCGCTGCGGTGGGCTCTCCCACGCCCGCGCCATCCTGCGGGGGAGGCCGCACCTGCTGGTGACCCCTCCCCTGCCCCACCATCTCCTGGCTTCCTGGGTGAAGCTCCCCCCAGCTCCTCTCTCTGTTTCAGGCCAGAGCCCTGAAGCTGGGCCCGTCGGGGAGGAGAACAAAGGACTCCTGTGGTATTCTCATGACTCCCTTCAGAAGTTGCTGAGGATGTCCCAACGACGATGGTGGCCAGTAATGATAACGGCCACTTCGGGGGTGTATACCATCTGCTGGCGCTTTGTGGACACTGTTCCCCCTGGCACCCTGCCCAAGGCAGCAAGATGCTCAGGCTTGGCAAGGGAGTCAGTGGTGCAAGGTTTCTTCCTTCTGGGGAATGGGCCACATGCATTGCTTGAATGACATTTTTGGTTCTTTGCAATTCCAGAGGAAAGCTACGGAGTCCCCAGTGGATGAGAAAAGCAAGTTGTGGGGCACCTGGGTGGCTCAGTCAGTTAAGTGTTCGATTCTTGATTTCGGCTCAGGTCATGATCTCACGGTTTGTGAGATCAAGCCCCATGTTGGGCTCTGTGCTGACAGCATGAAGCCTGCTTGGGATTCTCTCTCTCCCTCCCTCTCTGCACCTCCCTGGCTCATGTGCTCTCTCTCTCTCTCTCTCTCAAAAGAAATAAATATTTGTTTTTTAAAAAAGCAAGTTGCAGGGGCACCGGAATGGCTCAGTTGGTTAAGCGTCTGACTTTAGCTCAGGTCGTAATCTCACAGTTCATGGGTTCGAACCCCATGTCAGGCTCTGTGCTGACAGCTCAGAGCCTGGAGCCTGCTTCAGATTCTGTTTCTCTCTCTCTCTTCCCCTTCCCTGCTTGCAGTCTGCCTCTCTCTCTCTCAAAAATAAACATTAAAAAACTTTTTTAAAAAAAGCAAGTTGCAGAATAGTATGCAAAACAGAATGCAATAGCATTAGTACTTAACATGCGATGATAGCATCTTCTTCTCCTGGGTACATATTTACATGTGTAAATACAGAAGGAAAGGCCTAGAAAAATAACTATACTCTGTGACCTCACATAGGAGGTCATTGGACAGGAGAGGTGGTGACCATATGGAATTTGAGTCTTACCTATAGAATTTTAATTTTCTGTAAGATACAAATGAGTATCCTATATCTTTTGGGTAATTAAAATTAATTTATGGATGAGAGGAAATGATAAAACAAAATGAAATGGACACTGTAACAGTATGGGGGACGAGTCTGCTGGTTTGTGAGCAGGTTGTTATTTCCACTGAAGTACTGGGGAAACTCAATGGTAGTTTTGGGAAAAATTTCTCTGAAGGGCTTGGGTCCCCCAGCATGAGGAAGGACTAGAGGATTAAAGAAAATTTTTTTTAATGTTTATTTATTTTTGAGAGAGAGAGAGAATGAGTGAGTGCGGGAGGGGCAGAGAGAGAGAGGGAGACACAGAATCCAAAGCAGGCTCCAGGCTCTGAGCTGTCAGCACAGAACCTGACACAGGGCTCGAACTCATGAACTATGAGATCATGACCTGAGCCGAAGTTGCATACTTAGCCGACTGAGCCACCCAGGCGCCTCTGCAGGATTTTTTTTTTTTTTAAGTATGTATTTGTTTTCTCCTGACAAAGTAATATGTATTCACCGTAGACAATTTGCAAACTATAGAAAAGTATAGAAAGGAAAATGAAAATCCCTTGTAATCCTCCCACAGAGTCATAATCATGGTTAACATTTCAACACGGGGGCTAAGGTGGATTTAGACACGCCTGGCATCACAGCCCTTTTTCTGCCACTCGCTCACTCCGAGTACAACTTAGTTCTCAAGCTGCGGGAGGGGAAGATAATACCCACGTCCAGAGTGAGGACTAATTCGCCACGAGTACTCTGTGGCACATTCCAGGGAGCACTCGCTAAACACAAGGGCTTGCTACGTGGTAGCCGGCAGCATATGCCTGTATATTTTATCCACCAAGTTGGGATCATACACTATCTACAGTGTTATCCTTTCCTTTTTATTTGACAGTTTAACATGTGCGATTTTAACGTGGGCATTCTGGAATCCTTTGGGATGGGGCTGGTGCTGTGCCAGGCAGACCCGTGGGGCTGGCAGTAAGAGCAAGCTCCGTGTCCAGCCTTGCCCTTGCTCTAAAGCCTTCTATGGCTCCCTGCTGCCCCTAGTGTAAATCTAATCCCTCGCATGGTATCTGGCTCCTCAGGGTCTGGCTCTCTTCTTCCCTGTCTGTTCAGCCAGCTCTACTCTGTATCTGTGGAGCCTTGAGTCATCCTAACACCTCCACCACCCACCCCGTACCTATAACGTCCACGTCACTCCTGGCACTCGTTCAAAGGTAGTCTCCCCATCCAGACCCTTGTCCCCTTGCCTCCCAGAGCACTGGCATGAGTCAGCCACTTCAGACCTCAGCCTGCCTACCTCATTCACTGCGTTGTGTGTCTCTCTCTCCCCACCTACATGCCTCCAATGATTGGGATCTTCTAACATGCCACTTTTTAAAATTCTAAACATTTCTAGCATGGTGCCGAGTGTGTGGGAGATACCCACATACGTACTGGCAGGTGTTTTTGCATCGGCGAATGGGTGACCAGGTGTTTTTTTGTCGGTTGGTTTTCCCAGCCTTAGAAATGTCCCCTGGCTTGGTCAGCTGTCAGCTAATAAACACAGAAACCTCGTTCCGAGGTGTGCGTATCGGTTGTTTCGTCTTTCCAGCATCCACCCCCCTGCTTCGTTTTGAAACATTTTCCCATTCCCTGTCCATGTATTTTTTTTAATATTTTTTATTTATTTCTAGGAGAGAGAGAGAGCGTGAGCAGGGGAGGGTCAGAGAGAGAGGGAGTCACAGATTGAAACAGGCTCCAGGCTCTGAGCCGGCAGTCAGCACAGAGCCCAATGCGGGGCTCGAACCCACGAACCGCGAGATCATGACCTAAGTGAAAGTAGGATGCTTAACCGACTAAGCCACCCAGGCGCCCCTCCCTGTCCATGTATTTAAAAGTAGGGTCAGCCCTGGCTTACAGCTGGGCCCCCCACTGCTGGTCCCTGCGACTGATTCAGGAAGGACAAACAACCTAAGCCATCCAGCGAAATACAGTCCCAGCAATTTTGCTAGAAAGAAAGGTAGAAACGAAGCCCATCTTATGCTGGTCTTTTGTTTTTAGACGGTGGGTTGATTCTGGAACTGCCAAGAGCCACCACTTGGAGAAATTCTGCCTGAGGGCAGAGCCGTTACTGAGGAAAACAGTCAAGGCATGGAGGGGGCGTTGAATGTATTAGGGTCATATGGGCACCCGAACCCCGGGTCCAGCCACGCCTGCAACCAAACCCTATCCTTGCGCTTTTAGGTTATACCAGTTAAATCTATCTCCTTAAACCAGTTTGGCTTAGGTTTTCTGTCACTTATGATTGATTCAAAGACTCTAAACTCAAACACTCTGTCTCTTGTAAAACATCTCCCATCCAAGCTCTTTTATTTAAATAAAAATTTTTAACATTTATTCTTTTTTTTTTGAGAGACAGAGAGTCATAGCACGAGCAGGAGTCAGGCAGAGAGAGGAGACACAGAATCTGAAGCAAGCACTAGGCTCTGAGCTGTCAGCACAGAGCCTGACGTGGGGCTCGAACCCATGAACTGTGAGATCATGACCTGAGCCAAAGTCAGATGCCTAATCAGCTGAGCCACCCAGGCGCCCTTCCAAGCTCCTTTTTAATAGAAACTGAGCATGTAGAAGCTATAAGAGTCCCTGGAGCCCAAGTCCACCTTCCTGGTTCTTACCTGTGCTGCATGATTACAATTTAAATGCGAGGAAACTGTGGACAGATCTGGCCCCGTGCGTCCTAGGGCAGAGCTGTCCTCCTCTCTTGAGCCCCTTGAGAGGATGCTGTGTGCACACCCGCACTCCATCAAGACTGCAGAGCTCAGGAGAGCACGGTGGCTACCAGCACCGCGAGAGCTTCCTCGCACAGCCACAAGGAATTTGAAGTTAGCAGCGCCACAGCCTGCTTCCTATGTGGCTTCTGAGAAGCTCAAGGGAGCAATGATTTCATTGCCAAACATTTTTATCTGCTAGAGGAAAGGATTTCTGATCGGGACCACTGTAATACCTAGCGCTGTCCCTCAATACACTAGCCATTCTGATACTGGAACTGGGCAGAGTTAAACCATTGGGCATTTAGTGTGCCACTATGTTGCATAGACCATGAAATGGAGGCTGGGTCGGGGAAATGATCAGCCGAAGGTCATTCAGAGAATTAGTGGCAGATAGGGGTCTGGAACTTGGGTCAGTACAATATACTCTTCAACTTCCATGCAGGGTCTCAGATTTTACCTCCAGCTCTGGCCCACAGCTAAACAGATTCTTACTCTGGAGCCAGTCCATATTTAGCTGAAATGAGGCCGCCACATTCTCTTAGTATAAAGGATAGTGATTGCTAGAATATTTCTAGGTAGCAAACTACCTCTGGAGCTCAAGGACTTTCAGTGGTAAGGATTTGTTCTCTGGCTCATGCTTCTGCAGATGAACTGAGAATTCGCTAGTCTAGGCTGAACCTGGCTGGATGGTCCTACTTTGGTCCTCAGCTGATCCAGACTGAGGGTTGGGCTCTGAATGGCCCTACATGTATTCAAACTCAGGCTCAGCCTGAGGTGATAGAGGCTACTTTCTTTGGAAACTACTTCTCACGGCAAATCACAGAAGCACAAGAGTGGAAATGTGATGCCTTTGGAAGCCTTGGTTTAGAGCTAATGTAGTATAACTTCTGTGTACATTCCACTGGCCAAAGAAAGTCACCCGGCCATCCGTGCATCAGGGACATATATCCCATCTCTAGTAGGAAGAACTGCTAAGGCATTTCTCGACAAAGGCCATTAGATGTATAATTCTAATGCAGGGAGGCTCTAAAGATTGAGAAAATGATCCAGTCTACCACGTGAGGTTTCAATTTCCCCCAGCTCTCCCTGTCTCAGCCAATATGCTGCCATCATTCCTACATCTTCGCCTTTACCCCCACCCCCATCAGAAATGCACAAAATGGCTTCTTGTTAAACTAATGGTTCTCAGTTAAACTCTTGCACAGAGGCACTTAGCTCTCCCAGAACAGAACCAATCAAAGGGCACCTCCCTGCTTTCAGTTTCTCCTAGCTCCAGTCCATTCTGATAAGAGAGCCAGATGGATCTTTTAGAGGCCTAGAATTCTATCAGTATGTATCCAACATGGAAGGCTTTGATGGCTTCCTTCATTTACAGCATTGAATTCTAACTCCTTAGCCTGTCAGTTCAGCCCCCAAACATTATATTATTTAATCCAGCTATTACTTACCATCTTGGACCAACTGGACCAAGTGCCTTTTATTCCCTGCATTGATCAGACCCTGTGACCCAACCCCTAATGTGCCATGCCCTTCCCCCTAACCCTTTCCACTGGGTTGGACTCCATATATTTTGTATCAGTCCGAGTTCAACCAGAGAAACACAACTGGTGGCTTATGTAATTGTTGGGGTTGTGCGGGTTGTAAGGGTTGGCTAGACAAGTCAAAACTCTGTAAGTCAGGCTGTCAGGAAGAATAGGCTACAATCTGCAGGCACAAGCTGAAGCTGTAGCCACAGGTAGAATTTCTTCTTATTCTAGGAAGCCTCGGCTCTGTCCTTAAATCCTTTCAACTAATTTGATCAGGCCCATCCAGACTATCTAGGATAATCTTCTTCAATTAGAGTCAACTGACTATGGACCTTAATTGCGTCTATAAAATACCTTCATACAACACCTAGATTAATGCTTGGTTGAATAATTAGGGGCTGTAACCTAGCCAAGTTGACACATAAATCTGACTATCACAGTCCACCCCTTGTTAACTTGGCACCAATATATATTTCCCGAAACCGTACGTAATTGTCAAGTAAAGATAATCAGAAAGCCATACTTCCACCAACAATGATGCACCTGTCTTGCACACACCAGAAACATGTTAACCCTTTCCATACAAGAGGATGCAATGTATTTTGGTGATATTCACTCTTCTCTTTTGATATCTGGTAACTTAAATACTGTGATATATACTTAACTATTACAAATACATCTTATATTAGATGATGAAGAGATAGAAGATAAAGGGAAACAAAATAATTGGCATACATCTGTATACACACATGCACACACACCTTCATAACAAAATAAGGAGGAAACACAATACTCACAGTCTTCATTCTGGCTACTGGTCATGCGTTCCTGGCTGATACTTATAACTAATTTTTCCATTATCACCCCACCTTTCTTTATCTTTAGCAAGTGCCTCAGCTGATCATGGCTCTTGCCTTCATTCCTCAAGGATGTAGGCCATTAGCAGCTCTGCTTGAATTGGGTGTTGTGGTTTTCCATTGATATTGACCACAGAACACGGCAGTACTAAGGGATGCCTTGTATTTTAGAGCTACTTCCTTTTACCTCTGTTAGTTTTTAGCAACTCGATCTCTCCTTGGTAGTCAGGACGCATCACGCCACCCAGCATGGTAGCTTCTTTGTCTATTGATTCAGAGGCACAAGAAGCCCCAAATGGACGGGATGGCAATCTTTCACTTCTAGTTCAGTGGAATCATTGTTGTGTCTCCTGGTGGAAGCGTTCCTCCCTCTGGAAGTAAGACCTTTAAGCCAGCAGAGCATAAAGTCATGAGACAAGGAAGCAAAGCTTCTGCTAGAAAATCACTAAGGGTAGAAGTGAGCGAGCCGTTCCTTTTTCCATTCCTTGATTCCTGGGCTTGTGAAGCCTGGCAAGGAGAGAAACAGCACCACGTATTGGATGCTGACTTATAGTAGACACAACACCACGGAGGACATCACCCCAGCCCTGCAAGATCTTGTTTCTTAACTGCTTCGCCATTGCATTGAGCCAGCTCATTCAGGTAGATGAGGAACATGGAAAGACCAGTGAATTTCATGAGCACAGGCTCACCAATGCATGTCACTTGGCTGTGAAGTAAGTCGATCAGAGGTAGACATGTGGAGTGCTCTGCAACGGGCAAGACGTTCTCTACATCCACGCATGGGAATCTTGGTAGAAACGTTGTGTGCACGGAAGGCAAATCCATATCCAGAATCACTGACCACTATGGATCCCAATCCCACCTAGTCTTCAGCACCTGGTCCGGGTTATACCTGCTCCAGGAAGACTTTAATAACCTCTCAGACTCATCCGACACTTGTTTATTCCACCAGCACTTATTTAGCACCTTCTGTATGCCAGACACTCTTCTAGGGACTGGGGAAAGACAGCCCCTGTTTTGACAGAACTCATGAAACACTGAAATAGAATCAGTGAGTCCATTTCCAATGTCCTCACAGCCATGTGGCCACTGGTTTGCCCTCACTGCTGGCAGTTATCTCTGCCCTTTCAGTTTGTGTGGGTCTCAAGGGCATTGTCCACATCTCTGCCCCCACCACCACTTGCATAACACTAAGGACATGACACATCACGTGTGCTCAGCAATCTTTCCACTTGGGAATAAATGCCTCCTCTTCTCCAAGACCACCTTGGCTTTTGCCAGTTTGCCCAACTGAAGCCAGCATGAACAAGGGCACAGAGAGCTATGTGCCCCTGCAGGCCACCCGTGAGCCATACCCTGCAGTCCCAGCTCCAATAAAAGCCTTCTGAAAGCCAGCCTTTGTTCCTGCTTCCCCCTGCCAAGCTTCTTGTCCTGCGCTGAGCACCCACAATGCTTTATAGAGTAATATTGGCAGTAGCCATCCAGCTTTGCACACCTGCCGTGTGCCAGACATTGCAAATCTGTCATCTGACCAAAATCTCACAGCGATCATAGGTGGGGGTTCTGAGCTGCATTTTATGTCTGATTTGCATCCACACTCGGCCCCTGCAGCGTCCCCTCAGAAATCTAGCAAGTCTTGCTGACCCTGGCTGTGCAAGGGAGAAGGAACACTCTACAAGTGCTAAAGCTCAGCTGGGTGGGCTTGGGCAGGATTCTTCCCCTTTCTGGATCTTGGATTGGCGGGCTGTGAAGTGAGATATTTGGGCTAGATGATGCCTGGGAACCCTTGCCATTGTAAGTTGTAGAGGCTTAGGTACAGCATAAAACCCCCAAACCTGCTTTTGGAACAACTCTGTTTGCTAGGAAGCTTCTCACACGTTCACTCGAAGTGTGCACACCTACTTTGTATGTGTCTGTCAAAACGGACATAATGACCACTGTAGCGGACTGCACTTCTGCCCCAAGCCCCCGCCCTGCCCTGTAGCCGCGGACATGACCTACTTCCTCTTCTTCGTGTGACTTGCCAGGGCAGTGGGATGAGGCAGGCGTGACAGAGCCCAGGCCGAGGACTTCGGGCCTTATATCCTTGTGCTTGCAAAAAATTTTTGCCCTTCTGCCATCACAGTGAGATGGATAAGCCCAGGCTGGCTAGCTGGTCTGAGGAGAAGGAGAGTCACGTGACACAGAGCTACTTCCAACCAACCCAGCTCAGCTCAGCTGCACCCGGCCGATCCGCAGACGCACGAACTAAATAAGTGTTCAGTTATCTGCTGCTGCGACTTTCTGTTTGTCACTTTGCATTTTTATGACAGTCGGTAATGGATAGAGACTCAGAGAAGTATTTATGAGAGAGACCCTTGTGTCCGGATGGGATTTCCTGGTGATGCTAGCAATACCTCCCCTCTATCACCAACCCAACATGTAACCTTGCCTTCTGGCTGCACTTCGCACACCTCAGGGGATGGGGAGCTCACTGTTTCCTGCAGCAGCCCGTGTCACATTTAGAAATATGGAGGTGCTAAATTTCCCTATCAGGCGTCAGACCCTCTCCTCTACCTGGCACTTGGCCCTCAGGGCCGCATGGGATCAGTGCGACCTCATTTCCTCCCGACAGCTGTGCAGAGGTGTGAAAAGTGCTCTCATGTCCTCCCCAGTCTTTGCTTCTTTGGGTTAAATGCCCCCCTTGTCCTTCACCATGTCTCAGCCCAGCCCGCTGCCTCCTGCATCTTGGCCAAACGGGGCCGGCTCTGTCCTTCTCCTGCTGCACAGGCCCAGGGGGAAACACGACAGCTGACATGAGCTGATCAGAGCCGGGGCAGCAGCGGGCTGTCGCTGCCCTCACTCCCGGCACCGTCAGTGCCCCTGAGAAGTGGGAGTTCTTTTGGCAGCCACAGCACATTGACACAGCCCGAGCTGACCCTGGACGAGTCCAAGCCATTTTCACACACATGCTTTCTTCTCTTGTTGTGTTTTTTTAAATTTTTTAAATTTAGTGTTTATTTATTTTTAGAGAAAGAGAGAGAGAGTGACAGAGTACAAGTAGGGGAGGGGCTGAGACAGAGGGAGACGCAGACTCTGAAGCAGGCTCCAGACTCCGAGCTGTCAGCACAGAGCCTGACATGGGGCTTGAACTCACGAACGAAGAGATCGTGACCTGAGCCAAAGTCGGAAGTTCAACCCACTGAGCCACCCAGGCATCCCCCAGCACACACGGTTTCTACACCAGGCCTCTCTGCCCTCCTGAAACCTTAGATCACCAGGTGTCCCAAGGCATTTGGAAGAAAGAAATCTACGCTCCTTCTAACCACGCTTGCAGCTAGTGTTCCCCGGAAGGGGGCGGGAGCCGTTGGCAAACCAGCCGTGCCAGAGCCCCCAGTTTCTGAGAAGCGGGAGCTGGGGCCAGGTTCTCTCAGCTCAGCTGGATACGATCTGTCCCAAAGCCCCTCCATGCCTGACCTGGTGGAGAAGAGTCTTCTTAGGACCTGCTGGGCCCAGGGTTGGGCTGGGACGAGCCAGACCCAGTTCCAGGGAATTTTCTCAGTTCAATCCCTGACATTCACAGCTCTGTCATCAGTTACTTGGCCACTTGGCCGGAGCATGGCAGCACCGTAAACATGTGCAGACCCCTGAGTGTGCACACAGGTGTGCAGACACAAGGCCCCTGTGCTGTGAGGCGCAGACCATTTGGGTCGCCAGCGGAGCAGAGCCCTGTTTACAGAAGCCATTGTCAGCGACCGGAGCGAGTCAAAGGCCCGTGTCCTAGAGGGCTGGTGGAATCGGGAACCCGGGTGACCTGCTGTGCCCAGGTAGGCTCGCCTGCCTTAGAAACACATCTTAGGTGATTTCGTGCCTCTTCTGCAATGGTCGTTTCATTATCTATGACCCCACTTGGGCAGGGAGGGGGCGGGCACCCAGGCTATGTGCTTGGCTAGCCGTCACAGAATCCAGGGCTGGAAAGGCTACAAAAGATCACTCTGTCCAACACAGGCTGATTTTTTTTTCTGTAGCCTCTTTTACATTCCTCTGCTCAACGGAAGCTCATTACCTGTCCCCAACAGCTTACGATGACCTGAAATCTGCCTCCCTGTGGCTTCCACCCACAGACCTGATCCCAGGTCTGCCTCCTGCAGCATGTAAACCAAATCCCTCCTCCATCACGAGCTCATTAGTGAAGCACCGACCATGATCCTCCCTTGCTCTTTTCTCAGCCCAGATTCCCCAGTTCCCACAACTGTCTGCATAGTTCTGTGCAGTTAGGCTTCTGGCCCCTCAGACCCTGGGTCCTCTTCTGTTTTGGGAGGAAATAACCTTGCTCCAATGCATCACCCGTGTGACAGGTAGGCCGTTAGGCAAGGAGTTTGACAAGCTAGACTGGCACCCAGGGCCTCTCTTGTATAATCTCTTGATCTCATCTATTTACCCAGAAAACACGATAATCTAGAAGATGCTATCACAGGTATTAGTGTGTAACTCCTGTGTGATCACTGGTATGTGAGTGGCTGTGGGCCCCCCCACAACTGTGTATTGATACCAGTATTCTATTACTGATGTTGACAAATAAGGGTCCTTTTGAAACTGTTGTCAGAATGTATCTACTCCTTCTAACGTCAGCTAGGATTCACCCTTGTAGATGCAACTGAGGGAGCCAAGACTCAGAGGAGGGGCCTTGACCTAGTGCAGGAGGCAGGGATCTCCGGAGAAACAGAATCAATGAGATACACACACACACACACACACACGTCTGCATGTATGTATGTATGACATATATGTGTGTATTTATTTGTGTGTGTGTGTGTGTGTGTGTGTGTGTATTTATTACTTAAGAAATTATCTCATGCGATTGTGAGGGTTTGGGAAGTCCAAATGTGATTGGGGAGGCCTGGGAACCCAGTAAAGAGTTGTAGTTCAAGTCCAAAAGGCTATCTGTTGGAGCGCCAGGAGAACTAATGCCACAGATGAAGTCCAAAGGCAGTCTGCTGCCAGAATTCCTTCTTGCATGGAGGACTTAAGTCTTTTGCAGGCCTTCAACTGATTGGTTGAGGCCCACCCTCATTATGGAGAGCAAGCTGCTTTACTTATAGTCTGGCAGTTTAAAGGCACAACTCATCCCAAACTACAGAAGCATCTAGAATGTTTGACCACATATGTCCAACTAAGTTGACACATTAGATTAACCATTACATAGAGCTAGCCTCCTACGTAAGGACAGGGTACACAGAGGATGCAAGAACTTAGGTGGTTGAAATGTTTTCCTAAAGGACAGGAAAAAAACCTTCCTTGGGGCACCTGGGTGGCTCAGTCAGTTGAGCATCTGACTGCAGCTCAGATCATGATCTCACTGCTCATGAGTTCGAGCCCCACATAGGGCTCTGTGCTGACAGCTCAGAGCCTGGAGACTGCTTTGGATTCTGTGTCTCCTTCTCTCTCTGCCCCTCCCCTGCTTGTGCTCTGTCTCTCTCCATCTCTCAGTAATAAATAGATGTTTAAAAAAAGAAAAAGGAAAAAACCTTCCTCAAACCTCAGGAAGTTTCTCACATTTACATTACCTAACGACGATGCATGATGTTCACTATAGCATCGTCTGTAATAAACGTGCTTACAAAATATAGCACAGCCTCCCAGCCATCAAAATTGGTGTTGTATAGGGGCGCCTGGGTGGCTTAGTCGGTTAAGCGTCCAACTTTCGCTTAGGTCATGATCTTGCGGTTCGTGGGTTCGAGCCCCGCGTCAGGCTCTGTGCTGACTGCCAGCTCGGAGCCTGGAGCCTGTTTCAGTCTGTGACTCCCTCTCTCTCTGACCCTCCCCTGCTCGCGCTGTCTCTCTCTCTCTATCCTAGAAATAAATAAAACATAAAAAAAAAAACCTGGTGTTGTATATAAGAATGCTTAGGTGGGAGGGTGACTGTGATGTAATATATATTATTTAATTTTTTCACACATTTTTTAATATTAATTTTTGAGTGAAAGAAGGAGAGAGACAGAGCACAAGCAAGGGAGGGGCAGAGAGAAAGGGAGACACAGAATCCGAGGCAGGCTCAAGGCTCTGAGCTGTCAGCACAGAGCCTGAAGCGGGAGCCTCACGTGGGGCTCAAACCCACAAACCGTGAGATCATGACCTGAACTGAAGTCTGATATTTTAACTGGCTGAGCTACCCAGGTACCCCAATATAATATATATTTTTTAAAAATCATGATTTAGAGGCCCATGGGTGGCTCAGTCGGTTAAGCGTTTGACTTTGGCTCAGGTCATGATCTCATGGTTCATGAGTTCAAGCCCTGCATCCGGCTCTGTGCTGAAAGATCAGAGCCTGAAGCCTGCTTCGGATTCTGTGTCTCCCTCTCTCTCTGCCCCTCCCCACTTACATTTTTTTCTCTCTCTCTCAAAAATAAATAAACATTAAACAGATATTTTTAAATAAATAAATAATCGCGATATAGCATGTATAATCCGATAATCGTTTATAATAAAGATATAGATTACATTCACTTAGATGTTAACAATATTTATCTCTAGATGTCAGAATTGTGGGTCATTTTCCTTCTTTTCCTTCACAAGGGTTATATAACATCCCCACTAAGATCTTGGGCTACTTACGAAAGAAGGTAATAAAGACAAAGAAGTTTTTCAAGTAAACAAAAGGATTTTTTACAAAGTCATTTCTGTCATCTAAAAATGTAGACATCTCCAAAACATATACGGCAGCACCTCGTTTGTCTGAGTTACATCCCGGCTAAATTTAACTAAACTTTTACATGCCAGAGCCAGTGGGTTTTGTTGTTGATGTTGCTATTTTGGTTAAAAAGTACTTTCAATATTTTCGATAAGATTTAAGAAAGCACTTCATAAAAACTCTGAATCACCAGGCACGTATCAGTTATTTCTAGAAGATAGTCCATCTTTAGACACAGCCCACAATTAATTCCTCCTCAGTCGTGTTTACAAATAATCATTATTTTTTCTAGTCTCAGCTGTCACTTCTACTAAATCCTCAGAGCTCTTATCTTCTGTCTCACTCTCTTTTTTTTTTTTTTCCAGAATAATTATGTGTCCAAGGCTCCCCGAAGGAAGAGCTGTCTCCTGTCTTCTCTGGAGTGGCCAGCATGGGCTTCACAACAGCTGTTTCTCACCTTCTGGTTACTAGGGCCTTACTGCATATCAGGACTTCTACCTCAGCACATTTGAGGCTGAATAATTCTTTGTTGCGGGCACTGTTTTGTGCACTGTAGGCAATGTAGCATCATCTCTGGCCTCTACCCACTAGACTGGGGCAAACTCCAAGCTGTAACAACCAAAAATGTCTCTGGACTTTCCCAGATGTTCCCTTGGGGGCAGAATCACAGCTAGTTGAAACGACCCACTGCTGTACATCCTTAACTATCCGCCCACTGCCCAGGGGAAGAAGGGTCGATCAGAGGAGCATCAGGAAGGACAGAGAAAGGTCTTGGCCTCCTACACACCCCCTGATCAGATCTCATGGACTCCGTGTCTTTGGATCCCAGCTTGGTGCAGTGCTCCCTGCATGGATCCCCACTGCTGTCAGCAGGGCCACCTACTTCCTAGGAGCCCTATTCTGGGACAGGCAGCACAGAATCCAGTAGAGAGAGGTTGCTAAAAAGAGGAAGCCATGAGAGGGTGGGGAAGGGCGGAGGCTGTCTAGCTGAGGGCATTCAAATCCCAAAGGAAAATAAAAGTGGACAATTAAGGTGATAGCAGATGAGGGCTGGGTGGGCCCTGGCCTCAGCTGACTCTGGTCCCCCCCAGTTAGCCAGATGCTCATAGCACCTTCCTTCACACTCGTTCCCGGAGAGCCAGGTCTGCTGCCAGGGGTGTCGTGTTGGCTACAGAGAGATTGGAGGAGGAGGGAAGGAAAATGCCCTTCCAGGTCTCCTTTATGTCTGCCTGTAACTGTGTGCTACTTTTAGCCTTGCCATGACAAGAGTGCAGCAGACTCCAGTGTGGGGCTGGTGCGCTGATGAAGAGAGTCATGTTAAAATGTAATCAATAAAACTTCGTGGCTCTGAGAGGTGTCGTAGAACTCAGACTCTGGTATTTCCTGGTTCCTTTACATCCTGAGAACAGCCCATCCTGTATATACTCTCAGAACATTCCTCCACCGGTTTGGAGTTCCAACATCTTCGATGGCTCCCTGTTTTCTGGAAGGTAAGTCTCCATCGCATTGCGTGATCTTTGTACTCGCATCCCAGGGCTGCTGTAATGAATTGCCACAAACTCGGTGACTCAGAGCAACAGAAATGTATTCTCTTTACAGTTCTAGAGGCTCGAAGTCAGAAATCAAGGTGTCTGCAAGGTTAGTTCCTTCTGGAAGCTCCCATGCCTCTCCCCTAACTTCTGGTGGCTGCCAGCCACCCTTGTGTTCCTTGGCTGGTGGCTGCACCCCTTCAGTCTCTGCCTCCCCATCACATGGATTCTTCTCTGTGTCTGTGTCATCCCCCTCCTCTGTTCTTACAAGAACACTTGTCAACTGACTTAGAACCCACCTGGATAACCCAGGATAATCTCGTGTTGAGATCTTTACAATATTTCCATCTGCAAAGATGCTTATTCCAACTAAGGTCGCACTCACAGGTTCTGGGTGGACATATCTTTTTGGAGCCCACCGTTCACCTGACTACAGTTTTTGAGGACTTCCAGAGTGGGGCTTAACTTCATCCTTGTGTTCACTCCTAGACGAGTCTCATTCACTCACTCAGTCAGTTGATGAGCAACACTCGGCACCTGGGAAGATGAAGTGAGGGCAGGACTTCTTGGATCTGCTAGTCCTTTCCTGCATGTCCTCATCTGGGCCAGCCTCCTGGCCATGGTCCCTGGGTCCTGCTCTTTCCCGCCCTCCTTCCATCCATGCTTCAGTGCTCAGAGCTCTGAATCCTTGCTCCTCCTCAGGGTCCAGTTCTACGCCTGCTTCTTTCAAGATGTTTTCTTTGACTCTCCCAACCCGTACTGATCTGCACTTTGGTGATCTCACCAAACACGCATTGACCTCTGTTTAGCTGGAGTCAGCAATGCGCCCACTCCGCAATATGAACCATGCCTGCCTGGGTGTAGGAGATGAGGGCTGGGGGCAGGGAGGAGAGGTTCCCCCCCTGTCATGGGGAACTTGTCAAAGCACCATCACTTGGTAGACCCCTCTATTCCTCACCATCCTATAGCATCCCTGCTTTGTTTATATGGAAGTGGAGTCTTTGTGGTTCTTTGACTTACCAATTTCATGACACAAGTTAGCAGCAAGCTAAGAACATGTTTGCATATAATGCCATCTCCCGATCTCAGAGAGGTTGGCTAGGACAAAGGCTTTGGGTTGTCACACTTGCTCAGATGTTTCCTTGCAAACTCTCCTCCTTCTAGGTAGAGCTCCTTCTGCCTTCTGAATCTGCCATCACTGCTGGTTGGCACCGTCCCCTGGTTGGTCAATTCCAGTAAAGAGAAAAACAGCCCCCAGGTCGCCTTGAGTGGGGTGTGGCAGTGTGGCCCAGTGGGAGGGGCTCCTCCCACCTACCAGCTGAGGGACCCCCCCTGACCAGCCCAGAGCCAGCCTCCCATTCCCTTTATAGTCCCCCCCGCCACTGCTCACAGGAAATCGTTATTGCACTGTTTGCTGCCGTCATGCTGTTTGCTGTAGCTGCAATGCACCTGCCCCTCTCCTGGCTCAGATCTACTCACCCTCAGTGCTCACTGCAGAGGCTGTCTCCACTGGTGTCTGAGAGGTAGACCCATGCCTCTCTGGCAGGACCCAGCCCATTGTGTTAGGGCTGGCCAGGTGAAGGGCTGACTCCCACAGCCACCCCCAGAACAAAAGGGTTGAGCTGGGGCAAATTCACCTCTGTATCCTGGCACTCAAAATGGTCAACAAGTCATAGAGGGAAGTCTCCTTACTTACGATAGTTTCTGTTGGCCCAGGCTGTGAATTCATAGTCAGCTCTGTTTAGCAGAATCATTCAAAATGAGCCGGGGCTATAAGTTCCTCCTACTTTATTCTTCCTAACTGTGGCTGACGACAAGGTACTTGAGGAAAAAAGTGAGAAATACATGTGTCAATAATACAACAATATCATATCTTCCCAGACACATTTTTTCTAGTAGCAAAGTCAAGGAAAGTTTCATCCAGTTTCACAAAAGGCCAAATCTGCCCCTTGACTCAGGCTCTTTGAGTGGTATCTTTATTTTATGTAGAAAAAACTGGATAGACTAGCTTTTGAGGAAAACAAAGGCAACTGAAAGAATGGTGGGTAGTAATCAAAGGCATCTGTCTCTCTACCTATCTATCTATCTTTCATCTATCTCTGCCTAGCCAGCTTTTTGAGGTATAAATAAGCAATATATAATAATAAGCAATACACAAATACATAGATAATAATTATTATAAACAATTGGGTATAAATAAGCAAAATAATAAGCTGCACTTATTGATTTCCAGGTTTATTGCAGAAATAATTGACACATAACATTGGGTATGTTTAAAGTGTACAGCATATTGATTTGATAAATTTATACATTGTAAAATGATGCCCACCTATTGGCTACCACTTCTGTCATATCCCGTAGTTACCATTCATTTTTGTAGTGAGAAACTGCACATATTTAAAGTATCCGTTGTATAAGTTTGGAAAAATGTATACACCTAACAAACCATCAATATCATGAGCATGTCCAGTCATCCCTCCAAAGTTTTCTCTTGCCTCATCGCAGCCCCTCCCTGGCCCTCTTCCCCCAATCCTAAACAATTACTCATGTGTTTCCTGTGGCTGTAGATTAGCTTGTATCTCCTAGAAGTGTACATAAATTGAATCACAGAGTATACACTTCTTGTCTGACTTCTTTCGCTCTGCCAAATTATGTTAAGATTTGTCCATGTTATACTGTGTATCAAATACCCATTCCTTTTTAGTGCTGAGTAGTATTCCACTGCATGGGCATACCACAGCTTTTTTTATCCATCCATCTATTAACCAACATCTGAGTTCTTTCTGGTGTTGGGCTACTGCAAACCAAGCTGCCCTGAAGATTCATTTATAAGTCTTCGTGTGAACATATACTCACGTTTCTCATGGGTAAATCCTGAGGATTGAATGGGTGGGTCATACGATGGGTAGATGTTTAACTTTTCAAGACACCTTCAAACTATTTTCCAAAGTGGTTGTGTCATTTTACACATCCACCAGCAGTGTGTACATCCTGGTTCCTTCTCATCATCAACACTTGGAATGATCAACCTTTTTAGTTTCAGCCACTTTAATAGAGAATGGTATCTTATTATGGTTTTAATGTGCATTTGCCTAATGTTAATGAGGATGAGCCCCTTTTCAGGTGCTTATTTTCTGTCTATCTTCTTAACGTATTCAAATATTTTGCCACTTATTTATTGGGTTACTTAGCTATTACTGATTTTTGAAATTATTTAAATACTCAGACACAAGACCTCTACCTTCTCTCAGACTGTGGCTTATTCTTTCATGGTCTTAACAGTACCTTTTGAGAAATGGTGATGAAGCCCCATCTATCAGGTAATTTTGAGGAAATCCAGCAACTCCCTAATTCATGATTGGAAAATTATTGATTTAAAGCAAAGACACCTGAGTGATTTACAGCATCCAATCATTTTATGCAAAGCCTTCTATGTGCATGCAGCTGTTTGGCCCCATGCATGAAAAGGAAAAGACATGATCTCTGGTTTCAGAAGGCTCATAGCATGGCAGTGAGGGGAAGTGAGCGCCTTATTATATTAGATACATGTTGTCAGTGCTGGAAGAGAGGGGCACAGGGGTAATGGAGCTCAGAGAAGAAAAGGAAAGGAAAAAGATCCAAGAGGGTGAAATGGGCATTTGGAGATAGGTCTTACCCCCGAACTGCACAAAGAAAACCTTTTATGCTTTTGTTTCTGAGAAGGCTGTCTTGACCGTTTATTTTCCCTTTGAATGCAGGATGAAATATTGGGCAATAGCCCGGACCTAAAACAGGGGAGGTTTGTAACCAATGTGGAGAAACGCTTGATGAGAAAGGATGTCAAGAGCAGGGGAAAAAAGGACTGAGAAAGAAGGGAAAAAAACAGGTAGTAGCAGAGAAATATCAAGGGAAGTCTCTACTCATAAAATAGAAATTAATGGATTACAGAGCAAGGACATTAAGAAAGATCTTTGAGAGGTTGCAGGAAATGGGGGAATTAGGGCAAAGCTGAGCTGTCATGTGGAACATTTTACATAACAAACTGCTGGTTAAAGCTAATATAAGCTTTATATTATAAAGGGTAAGAGACAGCATGTGCCCAAGAGAGATGAAATGAGAGAGGACCTCGTATTTGGGCTCCAAGCCATGACTCAGAGTCAACTAACTTTGAGGAGTACCCTCTGCTACTCTAGGCCAGGCCATCATCTAGAGCTTTGGTCACTTTGCCAGGCTTGGCATGGGAGCCTCTAGTCCTTTATCGATTGGGGGATGGGAGGAGCTGTGTGTTTTTTTTACTGCAGCAACTTGGAGAACCCTTTTGATATTATATTTATTCTGGAAGTTTCTTCATGAAAAACATGGAGAATCAGGACCTACAAGCATCTTTTCTTTTGCTTTAATGTAGACCAGAAGGTGCAACGGAGGGCACAGAGGCAGTCAGAAAGAGAAGTCGCTCCTCAGATATTTGGCGGAATCAGTTGCAACGGGAAGAAAAGCCCGGGCATGGCCATTCCAACACAGAACAACAGGAGCCGCAGGACAGCGAGGGGTCAGCAGATGATCCTACAGCCCCCTGAGGGCTTTTGTTTTTCCATCTCCACAGTGTGAACACCAAAGCTGAGTGGTGTTTCTGTGTTTTGCAGGTGTAATTGAGCATAAGGTGACACATACTGCACGTCAGGCAGCAACTTGAATCATCACAACTATTTTACTTAGGATTAAACCTGTAACCAAACAAAAAAGTAAAGTAACAGCAGTGGCTTCAAAAAGATAGAAGCTTGTTTATTTTTAATGTAGGAACCTGGGTAGACAGATCAAGGGCCAACATAGGACCCCCGTGGGATCAGGCGCCCAGGAAACTTCTAGATCACCATCTTGCCATCCTTAAAGTGTGGTCTTTGCCCTTATAATCTATGGTGGAATTGTTCCAGGAGAGAGAAAATGATGGAGAAGACAGTTGAAAGTGTGCATACCAGCTCTTATCAGCAAAGGTCTTGGAATATATTATAGGACGCTGCCGCTAACATCCCATTGGCCGGGACGTAGTCACGTGGCCATGGGAGAGATACTGGCTTTGATCAGGGCAGCCATGTACCCTGGGAAATGTTTCATTCTTAGGGGAGAAGCAAAAATGGATACTGGGTGACAATCAATCTGCCACATTGATTAATCTTTCACAAAGTCCTAAATGAGGGGGAATGCAATGACAGCATAATGGACTGCGGCTGACTGGCAATTGCAGTTGGGTGTCTGACACCCAGCATGGGAGTACCAAGTAAGTAATTCCCCAGGATAGGACTCCCAGGAAGGCAAACAGGGGACCTATGACTTCTGAGAGCATGATAGGACAGTGTTAAGGAGGGAAAGGCAAACCAAGCAACCTAACATGCTCTGGGGCACACATTCCCTAGTGCGGCAGATAAGCTGAGAAACCTGGATGCATAATGGGGAGAAAGGCAGCCATTTGTGTGTGTGCAGGGGAAAAAAGGAAGATGAGGAAGAACTGAAATGGGGTTTGGTGCTCGAGGACCCCAGTGAGCAATGAATGATGGGTTGCATTTTTCCACTTCTGGTACCAGAGAAGAACTTCATATTGAACAAGCACTTCCTTTGCATGTACCGTGTGCAAAGTCTCATATTGGGATGGCGAGATGAAGGAAGAGAAATAAGTGAGAGCTCCTGGCCTCAGGGAGCTTCCCGTCTTAGAAGGCAAACTCCTACACCATATGATGCCTAATAATACATTTGAACTCACCACTTGGAAACTTTTATCTTAGCTCATAAATATGGTACCTGGAAACTTTTCCAAGCAGGTATTGACAAGTGTTTAATAGCTGAAGTTCTGACATCCGACAGTAGTGTCAAACCCTATGTGTGTCAATCATTGGATGACCAATTCATCCTGCTTTGCTGGGACTTCCCCAATTTTAACATTGAAAGCCCCACATCCTGGGAAAACTGGATGACTGACTACCCTCACTATTCACGAGCTTCATGTCTTGGGCAAGTTACTTGATTTCTTTGATTCTCCATTTTTCTAAGTATAAAATGGGAATAATAACAATTCTGACCTTTTAGGATTGTAGTGAGCATTGAATGGGAATGTGTTTTAATACTTAGCAGAATGCTTGGCTCAGTGGGTGTTATATTACCATTTATTGTGACTGTTACCAGAATTGTTATGGACCTGATGGATTCACATCCATTTACCTGCATTCTCCTGGATGGAAACTGCATACAGTCCCGGGATAAGTGAAACTGACTATTTGTGATGGTTTTCTAACATATTTCTCATGAATGGCAAGAAGCTACAATTATCAAGGAAATTTCTTTTCGAATTTAATAGAGATCTCCAATTTCCCTTCTTTCACCTTCTCTGTATACTAATCATGGTTTTTTGTGTTTTTTTTTCATTGTCATGGGATCTGAAATCAGAATATCCTATGAACGGTCATGTAAAGTAATTGTCTGAGATGTTATCATAGTTTTGGTTTTAAAAGGCAATTTTAGGAAATTTATAAGAACGATCAGGAAAACTTTTCCTCTTGTTTTTGTTTTTATTCATTTCTTCTTTCAACAAGCATTTAATTGTGCCGTGATTAGTTGTCAAGCAATATGCCAGGTCCTGGGAACATGAGAACGAGGAGTTCCAGTCCTTGTCCTAAGAGCCTCATCTGGGGACACAGGCATCTAAACAAATGGGCATCATTATGCTGTAAAGATAGGCATGTAGATGGTCACCAGGCTGGTGAGAAGCTCTTGATCTACTTGGTGGAATCAGGCAGAGTTTCTAAAAACGGTGATGGATGAGCTAATTCCTGCATCGCAGGTGAAGGGAGGGGAGAGATCTAGGTAGAAGGCAGCGTGCAGGCAAAGGCACTGAATTAAAAAGCCCAAAGCCATTCAGGTGACTTTGGGGTCTGATGACTTGGTGGAGATGAAGACCTTGTTTGCAGGCTCAACCAACAAATGTTTTGCTGAGCACCTATTACACTGATGGAATCATGACATACCATGAAACACACAAGACCCAGACCCTGTCCCTGGAAAGCTCGGGGCTTAGAAGAGGAAATGAGATGCACACACAACCAATGCAAGATATCTGTCATGGACTGAATGTCCGTGTCCTTGCAAAATCCATATGCGGAGCCTTAACTCCAGTGTGGCTGTGTTTGGAAAAGGGGCCTCTAAGGAAGTAATTAAAGTTAAATTAAATCATAGTGTAGGGATCGGATCCTACAAGACCAGTGTCCTGATAAAGAGACACCAGAGAGCATCCCCCGCCCCCTGTCTCTGTCTCTCTGTTGGTCTGTCTCTCTTTCCAAAAGGCTGCAGTGAGGAAAGTCCATACAAGAACAGAGGAAGAGGGTAGCCATCTACAAGCTAGAAAGCAGGTCCTTGCCATAAAATAGATTGGCTGGAACCTTGATCTTGGACTTCTCTCCTCCCAAACCATGAGAAGATAAGTTTCCGTTGTCGCAGGGCAATAAGTCTATGGTTTCATGTCCTGACAGCCCAAGTTGACTAAGATAGTACCCATGGTGTCCCTCCATAAGGGGCAAGAGCACAGTGACATTGACCTAGGGATGAGGGGATATAATTGCTGAGTTGCAGGAGAGGTGACCTTGAGCTGAGCCTCAAATACTTAGGAGGCACTTAGATTTAGGTGAAATTGATCGTCGAAGACCATTCCAGCTACAGGAAATGTCACGGACTCAGCCAGCAATAGGAAAACACACACTTTCCATTTGTCTGGAGACTCTGGCATGTGTCATACCAAAGAGAGCGGGACACACTGGGTCAAGTTGTGTGGGGCTCTGAAAGCCAAGATGAAGACTGTGGGCTTGCTTTCGGAAGCACGGAGGATGCATTCTCAATTTGAGATGAGAGGAGTTTCACTTAGCACTGTGCCTTGGGCAGAGTAACCTGGAGGTCTCCGAGATGCTCGCAGCAGTGTTGCAGGTGACAGCGAATGAGGGCACCGCCTAGGGTGACAGTAGGGAGAGGGGAGCAAGAGAGATCCAGGAGGTGGTGTAGACCGAATCGTGCAGCTGTTGGATATGGACGGAAGGAGGGTGGGAAATGAATAGTAATTATAACTGTGAGTTGAAACCCAAGTATGTTCATAAAATCATTTTGCTGACCTGTCAGCTTCTAGAGCACTTATTCCTAGAAGCATCTCATGTTGGGGATGAGAAAATATAAGCTGCATGGTTAACATCAGGGCACGGGCCTTTGGCCCTTTCGGTTATGCTAGGCTGAGACCCAGATTCGAGCCTGAGTGAAGAAGCCACTAAAAGGAGTCGTGTGGCCAAGAGCAGGATGAGCTTTGGAGTAAATATCATGTTTTCCTCCTAGGTTGTTTGAGCCTGAGGTGCCACTGAGCAGTGGAAAAATGCCACTGCCCCTCAGAGAGATCAAAGCTGAGAAATAGGATCAGAGGTCTGAGGACTCAGAAGAACACTGTTGTGGAGACAGCAGATGACAGAGACCCAGGGACGGTCCGCATTTTGAATGTTAGAGAAAAACAGAAATGCAAAGGTAGAGCAGGAAGTCTTTCGAGGAAGCGGATACAAACCAGGATGACATCAGATCAAGAAGTTCTGAGAAGGGAAATTAAGGAAAGAATAGCGGTCATTTGTGTCAATAGCTGTAAATTCTAGGAAAGGAGGACTGAAGAAGTACAGCCCCACCCCCTGGAGGAGAGAATTGACAGCCGTCTGGCCTGGATGGCTTTACTCTTCCCCCGACCCCAGGGAAAGGTTTGGACCACATCAGTTCAGAGCCCCCCGTGTAAGCCTACACATGTTGGTCTCCTGTACTCTCAGTGGGCCATTCTCCTTCCCTGGGATGCGACAAAGGTGTGCATCGGAGGCATAGAGAGCAAACCTGCACTCAGGGAAGGTGCTGGAGAATGCCCCAGGTAAGGAAAGCCAGACAGCAGATGGCAAAGACCTTGGAGATCCACGGGGCTGCCACTCAAACATTCACATGCGTGTGGATCACAGGCTTATGAGGCAAGAGCTTCAGAGGGACCCCTGCGAGTCTTTACTTCCAGTGAGCTGCTAGGTCGTGCTGATGTGCCTGGTTGTCTGCCCAAAGGTCTAGAGCAGATCGGAACCGAGAGCCCAGGGAGCACACAGTATATGCAAGTGTCTTTTCTCTGATCAGCACAAGGTTCTAAAAAATATTGGAGTTCGTTGAACACATTTAAAATTCTGAAGATTTCACTTTGGAAAAAAAAAAAAATCCAGGCTGTCTTCTCTGGAGAAACCCTGAGATCTCTGGCCATCCTGGGTCTACACTCCCACGGGACAGCGGGTTCCAGGGCTGTGTACATACAACTGCCAGAATTAGGAGGGGGTGCGCCCTCTGGTCTGCCCACCCTTCTCATCATCTCCAAGACCTCTCCCTTTGTTTCTTGGGGAGAAGCTGGGGCAAGTCAACTCACAAAAATGTGCTTCAACAGAATGAGATCCTGGAGTTTGTCTAATAGGCAGGTTGGGAAAAATGAAAACGCTAATTACTTGAGGGAAAGCGTGGAAAATGAGTCAGCTGATTGGGCCACCGGGCAGCCACTAGGAGCTGGGTTGTTGTTTCGTTTTTTTTTTTTTTTCCTTACAGGATAATGACTTATTCTGGGGGATTTCAGCCGTGCACACACAACAAAAATAATTCCAAGTGTCTGCTAGCAAAATCCCATGCTGCCAAACATCACATTTGAAAATTAATGTGACAAGCCGGAGGCCCGTGTGCCCCAAGATCAGAAGACAATGAAAGCTTCCTCCCCAGGAAGTTTCTCAGGGCAGAGCCGGAGACGCCCTCAGGAGAACCTAGAGAGGGAATGCCCCAGCGAGAGTCAGGGGACAGGAGGCCTCAGCTGGGGGCCACGCTGCCCTCCTTTGTTTGGGCGCTAGGGCCCAGCCTCCGAAGTTACTGGCGATCACACGGAGGCTGGGGGGCCTGCGCGTTAATTGCCTTGTTCATCACATTATTAAAATGATCGGTCTCGCCTCTGAGAGTGGCAGTGCTTGCTGCCAGTCGGTGCACCTCTTGGAGAGAGAGAGAGAGAGAGAGAGAGAGAGACACCTCCCTACTGGGCTTTGCACTGTGGCTTGGACTCCGGGAGCTGAGGACCCCAGGGCCTTTGTTCCCGCTCTCCCTGGCCGGCGATGGAATTAATGAAGCCCGGGCAGCCCGGTATGCAGGGCACACTCTGGTCCTTTACAGCTCTTTGTCTGCAGCCGGGCTGTCTTTCATTGCTGGCTGCCGCCCTGTCTCTGGGGCTGATGCAGCACCCAGATAATGAACAGTATATCAGCGCAGGCNGGCCTGCCAGGGTCATTAAGGACCCCGGGGTTGTCATAGAAACGACCTTTGGGGCCCGGTGGTTGTTAATGCATGAGTGACTGCCTGCATTGTGTGTGCGGGGAGAGGTCAGAGTTTTGTTGGTGGCTTAAGAAAGAAAGAAAGAGAGGGAAGAAGAAAGAGACCTAGCACAAAGCCGAGGATTGGGTGGCTGACATTCAGAAAGACGGTGGTACCCACGCAGAGGGCTGATTAGGTGGCTGGGAGATGGCGAACGCCCAGGGCTGGCACATAGTAGGCGCTCAGTAAATGTCTGCCAAGACGCAAGGACACCTTTCTCTGCTTAAATACATCCTCCCGCCTCCGCTACCAATTCCACACCCCGTGTCCCCCCCTCGCATCCCCGGGGCCACTTTGCCAATTGCTCCTGTCATTGTTGTGGTCAAGAGAAGCAAACTTCCGTGCAAGTTTTTAGGGAACTCCTATGTCTTCATCACGGATGGGATGATGTTCATGGCTCCCCGACCCAGGAGGATCCCGTTGGGAGCGGCTGCGCACGGGCTGTTGCAGGAGAAACCGGAGGGCAGGACTTCCTCTGCGAGCCTCGGGCTTTACAAGTGAGCTTCTGAACCCACTTCCTCACTAGGGTACCATGTGTGCCTCCGGTCAGGCCGTGCTCTGCACCCCACCCGTGTGGTGAAGCTCACCCTCCGGGCTGAGAGAGCTTCCCTAGGGTCAGGAGCGTGGCTTCCCCAGGTTGCCCCCAGGACTGGGAGCTTGGCGTTCAGAACCGGCCACTAGCTCCCTGTGTGTGTCCTCACAGGTTCTCCCTGCCTCAGTTTCCCGTTCCTCTGTAACACTAGAGACGGCCCACTTCAAGTCTACTGTGTTGTGTGGGCCAGAGTCTTCCTCAGATTTGGATTTTACCTTCCAGGTGGGAAGAAAGCCTTCTAGGAGCATCCTTTGGGTGATTCCAGAACCATCCGATCTCTCAGAGAAGACTGAGCCTTCTTACCTTTTCTGGAACCTTCCCGTCCTCTTTCAATGATCCTTCAATGGGCTGGGATCCAGTTAGGACCAGCACGTCAGGATTAGCCTGATTTCCGGTCTCCAGAGGCTGTTCACCCCCTGCCCAGCCGGTGTTGGCGACGGCACGGCCCTCGCTGCCTCAAACCTCATACCACCGTGGGAGCTGGGACCCACCACCTCCCAACTGGGAGACACACCTGTTAGCATTAACCGCCAGGGTGCCTTCCTTTTAAAAGTGGGTGCAGGGATCTGTCCACCGTGTGCCCGCCTCACCTGGCAGGTCCTCGGATTTTGCTCCAGCAGATCACACTGCCACCCATAGAATCCCCTCATCAGCTCAAGAGCTCAGGAGCCCAAAACCCAGGTCTCTGATGTGAGCCAAGGATAAGCAAATGCATCATCCCAGTGAACGGCCTTTGCCGCGCATCTCCTTGCTGCTTGGTGAGCACCTTGTAGGGATTCTTTTTGAGGGCGCCTGTCACAGAAGCTGGGCTGAAGATGCCCCTGTGGAGGGGGGCGACCTAGGAGGGCAAAAGGGGATCTTACTCTTCCCGCAGCACCGAGTGTGGTGTGTGCTCCAGAGTAGCAATAGGGTCGTGGATGTCTGACTTTGGTCTTTCGTTTAATTCTTACCGAAAGGATTTTAAGCAGCGATCTCTATGGGACAGACAACAGACCAGGCAGGAGGGAGTGAGCGCACTTGTCCACGGTGACCAGCGAGCGAGTGGAAGGAGCCGCATCAGAACCCGACCCACGAGCTCCACGTTAGTCACTCCTCCATCTGCAAGGCCACACAAGCCACCACCTGAACAAGTACCGGCAAGAAAGCAGAGAGCGAGAGCGAACACTCTTGTTACTTACGCTCACGGTGCATAAAACGCTATGTTCGGCGATAGTCAGTTTACCTTTGTTTTTGTTTGCAGAATCTGCACAGCTGATTTGCCTGATGTCGGGGCCGCAGCCCAGCACCTGCCCCACTGGGCGCGCATCAGGAAGGAGGCTTTCTCCTGGGGCTGAGCGTTTTCTCTTCCCTCCCAACTGGTTGCAGAGAGACGGCTGTGCCCAGCTTGGACTCCAGCTCCAGCTCTGCCGAAACCTGCTAAATCCTCTGGCACAAAGCGTCAAATTCTGAGAAAGAGCTGAGAAAGGGTTGGGTTGTTTTGTTTTCTTCTGTTTTTCCTCTTTTCAGCAAACTGAAGCTTCCCACCTCAGGAATCAAAACTTCCTCTGAGTTTTCTGGTTTTGCAGAGGTAAAGAGAACCCCAGAGCAAACAGTTCAGCATCCTGGGTCTTCGGTTTCCAGCGAAATAAATGAGGAGTTGCTGATTTGGAGAAAAGGCCCTGAGGCTTTTCTTATCATTAGCTTAACTGGGGCTGGGATGGCTTCTGGATCATGCAGTGACCTTGGGCCAGTCACTTCCTCTTGTGGCTCTACTTCTGATTTTCTCAAATGTAAGGGAGCCCAACTTTGAAATGCTCTGATTCTGAAAGCATACATTCCTACAAGGGTTGATAACCTCCAAAGTATTTGTCTTTGATGAAGCTTAACACTGGGTTATAAAGCACAGGCATTTCCTTGGAGGACAAGGAATCGTCTAAGCCAGCAGAACTGAACGGAGTATTTTACTTTACAGTAGTGTGTTCCCTTAGGGACCAGGATAAAACCCAACATTATGAAAAATGTCTTGAATGTTTGCATATCACATATAGAATATTTGCAATAAAACAGGGTGCTTATTTCTCGGGCTGGGGAGAGGGCGAGCTAGTAACTGAGCTTCTCCTCTGTATCAGGTGCTTTGCCTACAACACTGACGCTTCAACCACCCCAGGTGCATCATTTTCATTCAATACATAATGAAATAGAAGTCCAGGGCAGTGCCCGTCCCAAAGTTACTTGGTACTATGCACGGTTTTCCTTGTTCCTATATGGCATTTTTCCCACCTGCAACGTAACAGGAAGGATGTCCATAGTATAAGAGAAATGTATATGATAATGTTAAAGAAGTGGATTTAGAGCAGTGATTTTTACCCAAACTCCTGGGCAAAGGAGGAGACTTGGATGAGGTGGTCGCTACGATCTATTTCACTTTTAAACCCTAAATTTGAGGGGCACCTGGGTGGCTCAGTTGGTTAAGCGTTTGACTTCGGCTCAGGTCGTGATCCCACAGTTCCTGGGTTCGGGCCCTGCATTGGACTCTGTGCTAACAGCCAGCTCAGAGCCTGGAGCCTGTTTCAGATTCTGTGTCTCCCTCTCTCTCTGACTCTCCCCTGCTCATGCTAGGTTTTTTTTTTTTTAACCCTAAATTTCAGTTACTTATTTAAACAGCATTTACCAAGGTGCACTGTGAAGCTCAATACACCCAAAAAATATTCTGAGAAAAGCATGTTTCATGGTCAACTATGTTTGGAAAATATTCCCAACTTTACCCCCAATTAAAGATTTATAAAGTACGTTATAATATCGAAGGCTCTGAGAAGTCCTGCAACAAAGGTTTGTGTCACTATTTCATCTATTTCCTGGATGTATGGGATTCTGGACCCTTTTTTCTCCTCACATAACGTTTACTAACGTTCGGTGAAACCCGTTGCTACTTAACACGCTTTAGAAGCACTACAATAACTGTAAAATTTGTGAATTCTCATTTCCTTCATTTCTTGTCTTCTAGTCTTTTCTCTGTGGGCAGGTAGCCCTGTCTCAGGAAGGATCATCGGCAGAGAGTGGGAGTGGGAGGGAAGAGTCTGTTCAGGGCTAACCAGGGCCCAGGCTAGTGTGTGCTTGGAAGAACAGAACACCCACACCTCTTAAAGCTCCAAGCGAGTCCATTCATGAAAAGCAAGAACCTGAACTCAAATCTGAGCATCAGATGCTGCTGCAGTGGTTTTTGAACCTTTGATAAAAGGAATATTTTGATGCTCTCTCTACTTTTATATATAAACCCATTTATAGATGTTGTGAGCCGCCCTTTAAGGAATTCCCCCTATGCCCCCCTTTAAGTGGGAGACACCAATGTCCATATGAAATGTCATCTCCACTGTGTCTGCCATTTATGAAAAATGTTCCCTCAATTTCATTGAGTTAGTTCCTCTGTGTCCTCTATATCACTAAATGACACTTCCTCCAGGATGGCATCCCTGACTGCTGACGGATCCGGTCTGCTTTTTCTGCTTCCATGACCACCTATGCCAACCTATGAGAAAAGCCATCAGGGCTATTGATTATATATTTAAGCAGTTCGTTTCACAATGTCTGCTTCTCCCACAAGACTGCACACCTTGCTAGGGCAGGGGCCCAAGGCCGTCTTACCTGTGTTGCACACGCAACACCCAGCACAACCAGCAAACAGCAGGAGCTAAAGAAATATTTGTTGGGTGAGCTGAATGAACGGACGAATTTCTGTGCTAAGAAGTAGGCCTCATCTGCCTGGGCCCTGCATCAATCCCTTGAGCCCCTCTGCTCTTGACTTTGATGTCGCTTGTCTATTGAAACTGCCTCACTCTTCGTGTTTGATGCCTGCTCTGGTGTCTCTCATCTCCCGACCCTGGCTCCCTGCCACCTCTCTTGGGCTTCATCACTCACAAACCGCTAGGTAACGCCCACCCATCACAGCCGCCACGGCCCACCCGCCATCCACCCCGTCGGGCTTGACCCCAATCGTATTTCCCGTGGATGGGAAGACCTCCAGAGGGGTTTGTGATTTGTTACCTATAAATAAAATCATTGACTTTTAAACATCAAAGCTACCTTAAAGGCCATTTGTTCAACCTCATCTTTTGTCCAATGAAGAAAGTAGCAACCAGACAGGACCGGTGAATTGTCCTTGGACAGAGAGCTAGATGAAAAAGGAGCCTCTCTGGGTGTCCCTCCAGCAATCCATTCTATGTCAGCATTAATTTCAAAATGGTGTCTGCTTGTTTTTTTTTGTTTTTTGGTGTTTTTTTTTTTTTTAAGTAAAAGCTCTAATAGCATGCCTGTTGAAAAGAGTTAAGTGGGTTCTAAAGTGCTACTTAAAGAGCATTATAACACTACAGGTTAATACTGTTCCTTATTCCCATTTTACAGATGAGGAAACTGAGCATGATCATGAAATTAGCGAGGGCTGCTGCCGGCCTGTCTCCCTCCAAGTCTTCCGTCCTTCACATTTTGAGCCCCGAGCACACGCAACTATTTTGGACTATGGCGGCCTCTGGTAGGGCATGAGCCACTGAAAAGTAGAAATCACATCTCTGGCAACACCAGTCCCTAGTTCCCGGTGCCTGTGCTGGCGAGTAATAGGCCCTCAATCAACGTTTAAAGAAGGAACAAATGATTGCGAAGACGAGCGAAAAGTAAATGCGTGAAGCAGCCTTTAGTTGAGCGTCGCTTCCACGGAAGATGGGTAGGGTTAGGAGGAGAGGGCTGTGCATTTATCTAACAAATGTCTAGAAACCGAAGACAAACACTTACTTCCTTAAGCTGCAGGAACTTCTAGAGAATAATTTGGTTTATTGCAAATGCTTTGGAAATAAAAATCTGGACAAACCTTGTTGAAACAGCCTGAATATAGGTATAATGGCAGTGATGGGTTACCCTCCAAAGTTGCATCTAGAGATGGTGGTGAAGGGCGGGAAGGTAGGGGCCCCAGGGGGACTCATGTCCTTCCCACTCAACTCAATGTAGCCAACATGCACACCTGTGTGTGTGTGTGTGTGTGTGTGTTGTAGTAGTAGTAGTTAGATGATTTGAGATAATTGTTTGAAAGGATAGACTTAAGAATCTGCATACATGAATATGAATGTATGGGAAGAAACATAATTTTAATGCTTTCATACATACAAGAATTATGTATATATAATATATATATTAACCCTTCCTTGGACGTTCTTAGCAAGTAGTCCGAATAAATGCTGTAATTTGACTGGTAATGATGAGAGCTTCCAAAGTGCCTTCTTCGTCCTTTTTCATAGCTTTAAGCCATCCTTTGTCATGATGTTGGTCACTTACTTAAATGAGCTCTCTTTTCCATGTATGTCGCTAAGGGGCACCTCACCCACGCCCCAGCCTGTGAAACCCAGAAAGTCCAGAAAGAGAGGGTATTTTCAGCTAATTGTAAGATATATAAAATTGTAGTCTCCGCCTCACGGGATTGCAAAGAATAAAAGTGCTAAGGCGTGTTAGCACACTGCTTGGCACATGGGGCTCGCTCAGACCCCCAGCGACACCGGATTAAAGCTGAGTGGCGGAGGCCGTGGGTCCACACCGCAGGTGGGAACGGCAGGGCAGAAGAACGGCCTGGCGACTAGATAATCTTCATTTTGTCCAGGTCTCCTGGGATTGTTTTGGTAATTACTCCAGCTTCTTCAACAGCTTGTGATTTGTCCAGTGCCAGGGAACCTGGATTTGCATCGCACGATGCATAATTCATATGGCACGGACAGCAATTATGAGCTAATTGAGGGGTGTAATGTTTAAAGAAAGGATCCATTATGAGGAACATAAGGGACGTTGGGAGGGAAGGAGCTCTTGAATCCATGGAGGCTCATTCTCTCTAATTCAGCTTTCTTTAAGATGACTCTAATTGTCTCTTGAAGGGCATGGAAGTTCTCCTAGCCTGCAAGAGGCCCTGGGGGCTGGGCCGTGGGGGCTGCTGCCTCCTGTAGGAAGAGCGTTTGGGGTGGACCGGGGTGGGCTCCTCGTTCTCATGCTCTTATGTGGTTGACCTTCCAGGCATACCAGGCATATAGACAGTCATCTGGTTGATACAATTGGAGGGGTGTGCTGTGACCATAACCATAACCCCTGAACCCAAAGTCAGGACTATTTCCTGAGGGGAGAGGAGGCAGTCTGAGAAATAACAGTTTGGTGAAGAATTATTGGAATTGCCAGTATAAAACCGTCTTTTTGCAGGGATGAGGGGAACAGCCTATGTAAATGGGAACTTCACTACGAAATTCGGGAACTGGGCTATCAAATGTTAAAGAGCCCTGAGCCAGTAGTGATAAGCCTTGATTCTTGATTCTCTCATGAATAGATGAGTCTTTTGCCAAATGATCCTTGGAACTTCAGTACCTCTGTTTGGGCTTCCGTGTCTCCATCTGGAGACTGGGGAAAACTGGTAAGAGGGTCTCCTGGGACCCTTCTGACTCGAGTGCATTGTTTCTATGCATCACACTCCAGCCTTCTGACTCAAGGTTTTTCTTTCTTTTAAATTTTTTAATGTTTTTTATTTCTGAAAGAGAGAGAGACAGCATGAGCAGGGGAGGGTCAGAGAGAGAGGGAGACACAGAGTCTGAAACAGGCTCAAGGCTCTGAGCTAGCTATCAGCACAGAGCCCGACACGGGGCTTGAACCCACGAACCTCGAGATCATGACCTGAGCCGAAGTCGGATGCTTAACTGACTGAGCCACCCAGGCACCCCTGACTTGAGGTTTTAAATCATCTCGGCAAATAAGCCTCTGTTCTCTGGCAACCAACTATATGTGCCTTGAAACTCGGGATGCCCCTGAGTTTGACACACATGCCTGTGACTGTCACACGCATAGAAAACTTTTTTTTTTAATTGGCAATGAAGAGATAACTAAATAAATCCCTTTTCCACTGGCTTCCATTACACAGTTAGGTGCATATCTGAAAATACTGAATCGAAGACGTTTCGAAAAGAAAGGGTTTCCGCCAACTTCTGCTCCCTCTGGTGTGCGGGCGAGTTGGTAGTTGAGCCATGATGTGCTATTTATGGTTAGCTATCTTTTCAGAACTCCACAGACCTTAAGCATCCCTTTCACTTGAGAATTGTTACATAATTGCCATTTGAGCCTGTACTTTTCTGCTCACCCCCAACCAAGGATTCTCGCATAAACATTCGCTATTCTAAGAAGCGCTTTCTGAACAGGCTGGCTCTAATGGCGGTCTACTTCAGCTGGGCTGCAGTACCACACCTCACCAGCAGAGGCTGCTCTCTGAGGCAGGGTCTAGACACACTCCAAAGGTTCCAAAAGTCAAGCGAACCTAGAAGCCGAGGAGGTCTCAGACATTATTTTGCCCAAATGGGCCTCATACGTGGTTCCTGGCCTTATCATCTCTAGGAATTAGACATCCCATAAAACCACTCTGGTTAAACTGAGGAGTGCCTGTCATTGAGTCGTGCAGCTGGCTTGAACAGCATCTATTCATTTAAACAGAGCACCTGGGCAGTTTCGTGCCTTTTGAATAACGAGGACACTTAGCATATTCAAGGTGGAGTCTGCGTTATTCTCTGCCTGGGGTGTTAATGCAGCTATTTATACTAGGAGCCAAAGCAGATCCTTCACCTGGAAGGTGGGCTGTCATTCCTGCTTAAGCATTCAAGCCAGCCCTGCAGGTTATTTGAAACGACGTTCAAATGGGTTTTGCCCAGAGTAATTGATCACCTGTGGGCTAAGGATTTCTTTCTTTCCACTTCTTTCTCTTTTTTTCCCCTTCAAATAGCTTTTCCGACAATTTAAGAAATCCTCCCCCAAACCTCAAGAGAATGAGAGAGATGACCTTAAGGAAGTGGATGTCTATTTACAAAGTCTTGGTTTGGCGAAGAAGGGTGGGGGTGGGGTCAGGGTCAAGGCCAGGATGCAACAGACAAAGGAAACTCTCACTTGCCTCAAAGAACCGGCTGCAAGAAGTATACGACTGATACCTCACGTCCCTTTTTCAACTCTAACCATAGGCAAAGGCTCCAAAAGACAAACTCCTTCTCTTAGTGCGTCTCATCCTACATAAGACACGACAGGAGCCGAGATGCTCTGTTTGTCCCAGTTGCTCCTTTGGGGACCAGGATTGATGGCCTCTGCAAGTTACATCCTGGTGAGAATAACCACTCACGGACGCCCCATATTTAATCTTTATTTTTGAGTCTTCCTAAGCAAGGAGTCACCGTAAAAACAGAATTGCCGTGTTGCTCCAAGGGTTAATTAGACATGGCCCAGAAAAAGCAATTTCCTTCCTTCTGCCTTAAATTTTGGGCTTTTCATTCTGACTGACTGTTGGCTTCTGCCAAATGGAGTAAGATAAATGCGAGCTCCTAATTTGAACTCCCCTCATTCTGTTCCCAGCTGCTATTTTTCAGTTTTCCAAAAAAAAAAAAAAAGAGAGAGAGAGAGAGAGAGAAAGCTATTGGATTTGCTGCTGTTGCTTCTGGTTTGGGGGCCACGTCCCTTTGAAAGGAGATGGTCCAGGCTCCTCTCTCACTGGGCCTCTCGTGTAGACATTTTAAATAATTTCTATCTCTCTTCTCCCCTCCCCAATCAGATCCAACGTCTTAATTGTGAAGTCTGCCACTGGGTTCGGACTCCTTCACTGAGTTGTCTAAAGCGACACGGGGATCTTTTTTTTTTTTTTCCAAAGGTTACAACTAATTCAGAATCCTTCAGCTTGTGCGAACACTTAAAATTGTTCCCTTAAATGAAATTCATCTGCTGTCATGTTACTCAATTACTTGGTTTTCCAAGACCCTTCTTGGTTTCCTCATAAAACATGCTCCCCTTTGCTATGTTACAGACGTTGAAGTGTCAGCAAGTTTTTGAGCTCCGTGTTAACTGCGCTATGCAGGGATGTCTTTAAAATCCTTTATCTGTTTCATTCATTCTAGCATTCATTCATCGCACTGAGCATCAGTTATGTACGGGCAGATAATGCAGGGGAACTAGTTTTAATAGTTTCCCTGGCAGTCAATGCTGGGAGATTGAATATGTCCCCTCGTACGGACCAGCTGCCAGCAACCATATTTGGGATTCAGATCGTTTTTTCAGCTTTGCGCACACAAGGGACTTCTCAACAAACTGCTAGAAAGGGTCCCCTTTAGGAAAGCCCACCCCAGATGTGGACAGAAGAGACGGATGTGTGTGGCTTTTGGAAACTGTTTCACAAGCGTCCCTGCAACCTTTGAAATATGTTTTCATTTACAAAATAAGCCATTTAGTGCTCTGCAGTTTCAAAAGTGCTTCCACATATGTGTGAGCCTCAAAGCAAGCCTATCAGCTGTTATTACCCCTTTTCTCATCCTTACACTGCTGATAACCACCTCGACCAAGGTCACACAGCCATCAAGTCATGGAGCTGGGACCGAAACCCTTTCTTTCCCCTCCCCCCCGACTCACCTAACAAAGCCTGATTCCTGTGCAGCACCCCACTGCCCTCTCCAAGCACCCTCTTCCCCACCCCCTAACAACCACCATTCTACTTTCCACCTATGCATCTGACTACCTTAGGTACCTCATATAACTGGAATCATACAGTATTTGTCTTCTTGTGTCTGGTTTATTTCACTTAACATAATGTCCTTGAGGTTCATCCATGCTGTAGCGTGTGTCAGAATTCCCTTCCCTTTTAAGGCTGAGTAATATTCCATGATATGTATAGACCACATTTGATTTATCCATTCATCCACTGACAGGCTTGCTTCTGCCTTTTAGGTGACTGTGAATACTGCTATGAACATGGGTGGACAAATACCTCCGTGAGATCCTGCTTTCAATTCTTTTTGGGTATACATCCAGAACTAAAATTGCTAGATCATACAGTAACTCTATTTTTAATTATTCGAGGAACTACCGTACTGTTTTCCATAGCAGCTGTACCATTTTACATTCCCACCCACAGTGCACTTGGATTCCAATGTCTCCACATCCTTGCCAACAGTTGTTGTTTTCTGTTTTTTGGTTTTGTTTGGTTTTTAATATCCATCCTAATGGGTAGGAGGTGGTACCTCACTGTGGTTTCAATGTGCATTCCCTAATGATTAGTGGTGTTGAGCCTCCAGGCTCTCTGAGATGGTCATTATTCCCATCTTACCAAGTCATAGACAGACTCAGAAAGGCAAGTGACTCCGCTGGGAAGGCCGTACAGAAGTAAAGGTGGGCTTTGAGCTCCAAATCTAATTCTGGGTCCACTACACATTCCTCCAATCGGGGTTCTCTGACCAGTTCTCTGAGACACACGAGGTGTTGGTGCAAAGGCTTTAATTTCTATGATAATCCAGAACAAATGAACATAAGCTTCTTCAGATTACTGAACTTGTTGGCTTTCAGCATGCGGCCCCCGGTCCGGCAGCATCAAGCGTCATCTGGGAAACTAGTTAGAAGTACAAGTTGCTCAGCCAGAACTCAGACCTACGGAATTAGAAACTCTGGTTGGGGGTGGGGAGACCCGCCATCCGGGTTTTCAGCAAGTTCTCCACTTGCGTCTGATGCATGCTCAAGTGTGAGAACCGGATGTAGATCATTGGTTGTCAGTACCTGGGGAGCACTTAAAAAGAGTCGGACTGAATTGGTCTGAGATTCACCCTGACCATTAGGATTTCTGAAGCCTCCCTGAACGACTCCCATGTGTAGCTAAGGTTGAGAACCACTGATATAGATGAATGCGTTCCCCCAAAGTGCCCCCTTACACTTTTAGATGACTTCAGTGTGTTACAGTCATGATTGCACCTATTAACTGGGGCAGACTAATGAGGGCAGATCAGACGCAGGCCCAGGGGTGCCTCCCTTACCAGGTGAGGGCCAAACGGCGCTGGCCCACGCTCTGTGAGCAGGCCCTTCGAGGAGATTCCAGTGGAGAGAGGCGGTGGGGACACATAGTAGGCCCACGCACACCTCGCGGGATTTGGCCACGCTGCAGGCCCATGGAAATCTCGCGGGATTTGGCTATGCGGCGGCAGGCATCTGCACGTGCTGGTCTCAGTGGAAATTCCGTACGAGAAAGACAGCATGAGTTTTCACGTGAACTTGAGGTTGTTAATTGACCTCTCCTGGTTTTATGGCTTAATTTTAAATCTGTAAGAGTGCTCTTATTCGCCATGACATACAAGCTAGAAGCAGAGAAGTTTATGTCCACCTTTGGTTTGTATGGGTTTAAGCCACATCTCAAATAGAAGTTAATACTGGGGGCTTGTGGAAATCTGCTTTATAAAGGGGTCCCAGGCTGTTCGGTGTTTGGGGAATAATTACAGCATTTTGCTCTCTGTAGAAGCTGGTTTTGTGTGCCCAGACTTGGGCCCACAGAGTCTCCCCCTTGGTACGTGAGGGTTTGAGGCTACCTGGGGGCAATCCCAATAGCCCCATGCTAGGCAGCCCCTCATGAGGGCACCCGCCTGACTGTGGCCAGTCTTCTGACCCTTGGGTTGAAGCAGAAGTTATCTGTGAAGATTTTCAGGCAATAAGTAATGGTAATTTCAGGGGAAGGAAATTTGGTCAGTTTCTACGCGGCGCAGATTGGCCTCCCCGATCCGTCTTCGAGGCAGCTTTGTGTTCAACTCTGTTATCGGGCTCTTTCCTGGAAGCATTGTTTCCCATTTCAATATAATTGCTTCAAAATAATGTGAAGAGATCAATTGCCGCTTGTCAGCTATAATTTTCTGCCACTGGGAAAAAAAAAAAAAAGTAATGTGGGAGGAAAGCAAAATATGGGATGGCTTATTAACCACAATGGAGGGAGGGGCAGAGCTGAGCTGCCTGTGCCTCAGAGCAGGGCTTATCTGGGCGGGAGGGTGCACCTCCCCACCTCTGTGCCTTGTGCTCCCGCCTCAAACCTCTCCCTGCACCTTCTCTTCCAAGCCAAATCCTCCCCAGTCTTCCAGGGCCAGCTCTAATCTCAAAGCATCAGACAGCCCTCTCCTTCCTCTCCGATCATTGGTTTACCCAATCCTTAATGCTTTTATTCAACAAATATTGATTGAGCACCTACGTATATGTAGGGGAGCTTTGGGCAGCAAGAAACCACAAGCCTCGCTTACAAGGGCTTATTTTCCTCACAAAACAAAAGGTATCTCTGGACAAGTTCAGAGTCAAGCTCTCAGGAACTCTCTTGGCCTTCCAACATACATGGTGTTCCTGGTTATCAGATGGTGAACTTGGCCTTCAGGCATCAAATCTTCATTCGAAGCAGAAACAGGGGAGAGCAGAAGTGTCTCCCATGAAGGAAATCCTCCTTTTCCAGAACCAATGGCAGAATTTTAAAAAGAGCTTTCTTGAGGTATGATTGACCCAACAAACGGCACGTGTGTACGTAACATGTACACTTTGATCAGTTTTGATAAACGTATACACATGAAACTATCGACACAGGGGCACCTGGGTGGCTCAGTCGGCTAAGTGTCCGACTTCGGCCCAGGTCACGATCTCGCCATTCATGGGTTCAAGCCCCACATCGGGCTCCGTGCTGACAGCTAGCTCAGAGCCTGGAGCCTCTCTTTGGATTCTGTGTGTCTCCCTCTCTCTCTGACCCTCCCCCACTTGCACTCTCTCTCTCAAAGATAAACAAAACATTAAAAAAAAAATTGAAACTATCGACGCAATCAAGATGGCGACCATATCCCCTTCCCCCGCAAAATCTTTTACAGAAGCTAACTGCTCACTCTGAAGATGTAAACATTTTAAATGTATGCTTCATTGGCCAAACTTCTCCCAACTGCAAGGGCCACTGGGAAAGTCAATGCTTCGATTTCCAGCAGAGAAGGGGAAAGGGGATGTCGCGGATGTCGGGCCAGCTAATGAGTGAGGAGTGTCTGCCCAACCTGCTCCAGCTAGGGTTGGGGAGGGGGAGACAAGTGAACAGAACACCCTCTCCTTGTCCTGCAGCTACCTGGTGGCCAGCACTCTTGGCCTCTTACTTGGCATGCGCTGGCTATATCAGTGTTCCAATGCTATCATTAAATAGGTAGGCTGTTCTGCATCTTCCCTTGAACTTAAAAGAACAGATTCCCTCCCCTGCCCCAGCTACCTACCCATCTATTCAAGCTAAGATGAAGGAAGGAAACCAAATCAACATTTACTGTGCACTTTCTATTAGGATGTTTCCTGTGTGTCCCATCCTTGCAAAGGCTCTGTGCATGTGGTGTATGAGGTGTGCATTCTTTCACCGTAAATGCGGGAATTGAGACCCGAGATGGGGGAAGTGTATGCAAAGCCTGTAAGTCAGCAAGCCAGGGGCAAGGCCAGCCCAAGCCCACTGCCTGTGCTCTTTCTTCCCAAAGCAATCCCTGCCCTAGGCTTGGAATAACATACAAGGTGTGAATTCATGGTCTGACTCCCACAGGCTCAGAGAGGTCTGCAGCTAGAGATAGGCACATCTTACATCAGAGTCCTCTCCTGCTGGTCTTCTAGTCATTGTTCATCCTGCTGTGTACCCAGGCCAGGTTGCTCCTGGGGGTGTGAAAGGGGTAGGGTAGCCAGGAAGGGGAAGGAAGCAGTAGAAAATCCTGAGGAAAGGGGACTCCAATATTCAGGGTAACTTGGAGCTTTGAAATGATGGCAGGACCTTGGGGGTCCTTCAGTGCCCTAACACAGGGATCCCTCAGCACCTCTAGGAGGCTGAGGGTGCTGAGGTGCTTCCTGATACTGCTTCCAGAGGAGTGGCAGTTGCAGAGGTTAGGAATGGGAACAGATTTCCAGAATCGGAATCCTGGCAAGCTGTGTGAGCTTGGGCCAGGCATACAACCTCTCTGTGCCCACTTTCTCCATCCATAAAATGGGGACCATAGTCCTGCTGCCTCTGTGGGTCTGCTGTCTCATTGGAGGTAGCAACACGTTCCTGGTGCATCACCCACAGTCAGTACGGATGAGCCACTTCAGGGAACAGAGAGGGTAAGAAGTCCCCAGCTGAGCTGAGAAGCAGTACATTCAATGCAGGATGTCATGGTGCAGCAGGTAATGCTGGGGGTGGGGGTAAGACGCCACTCATCCCACAGGAGGTCAAGTCCATACATTCAGGCACCCTCAGGTGACTTACCTGGCCTCTCCCCTTCCTGTTGCTGCAAAACACTGCTTTGCACACCTGCCCAGGGAGCCCCACCCCACCTAGGTCTTCTGTCCTGACCAGCCAGCACCCTTGTGCCCATTTACTTTGGCCCGAGTCTGAGAACTTGGGGCATGACACTCAGAAGGGTGGAGGTATCCTATGAGCTTCAGGATAGGAGTTTATTGCTGGTGAGTGTGCTCGCCCATCTGCTGGGGTCCTTTTCAGAGACTGCAAGATTCTCAGAGAAGACAAGGTCCTGTGGTATGGGGCAGCAGGAAATGCTTATCCAGGCAAGAAGTGTTCTTGACGGGAACTGTCAAGATATCTCAAAGCGGGGGAACCTTCCAGACTGGTAAATCCTGCATTCTCCACAAACATACCAAGTTGATTTTTTCGAATAAGACCAGGTGTGGAGAGAGAGAGAGAAAAGATCCAAAATCAAAGTCCCTTTGAATAGGTTGCATGCTTTCTCAGAGCCTTAACTCTGTGAATCTCCAAGACAGTTTTGGGGGTGGAGGTGGGCGTAAGATGCAGAAACCTCTTTAGGGGACCATCTTTCCCGACCTGAGTCCGGGGACTCTGGTCTCATCAGCCTGGCGTCATCAGCTGGCTGATTGCTGGGCAAGGCTAATCAAGGCATGCCAGTTCTCTGCCTTCGTTTTCCCCTCTGGATAATGGGGGTGGTCTTCGTGGTGGTCAAATTGAACCCAGGAGCCTGGAGCAGGGCCCTTAATGAGGGCTGCTCTGTGATGAAAGACCCCGTTAAGCTTCAGCCACCATTACCGCATTACGGAATAAATGCGGCCAGCCTAGGAGACGCGCACGAATAAATTTGAATAGCAAGACACAAATGTGGCCCTTAACTCCGACGAGCAAATAGAGTTTAATAAAGAGGTAAACTGAGACCGCTTTTATTTATTGCTGTGTAAATGTATTTAAAAAGGTATTGGCTTTCCGCAGCTGCAGAGGCCAGTTCCTCCGCAGCCCTGTGCTTTAATGCCTGCCGCTGTTATTAGAGCCGTAATGAATGAGCCTCCGTGAGTGCGCTCTTCAGAAAGACTGCAGAGGTACAAGATTAATGAGATGAGAGCATTGAAAGGTACAGACGGCCCCTGTTTCCCAGCCGCGTGCAATGTCTGCAGCGGCACCTCTGGCTTTGTTTGCTGCACAGTGGCTGAGAGGCTGCGGCGTAGACCCGTCCCTAGGACCGGGGCTGCAAAGGCTACACGCCTCCCACCGGCTTTCACGTTGGGCCCTGTGCCTCTTCCCTACGCCTGGGGGCCCCTTTCCCAGCCCCCCAGGCAAGTCATTCCAGTTGCTCCCTCTCTGTCTTTCCCACCCTGGCCTGGATTGAGTCCTGGACCCGGCCCCACTTTAGGTTTTATCGCACAGCCTTCTGCACACACCTCTTTGGGGATGCTGACGGAATCCTCTTTTGGCACACAGACACCCACAGTCCCCGCAAGGGTGGGCGCTGTGCTCCGGGGACAAGTGTGGGACTCCTAGCTGCCTGTGAACACGTGTGGGTTCGCAGGGCAGAGTGGCTGCCCAATAAAACGGAAGTGATCGCAGGCTGTGACATAACCACCAAGTGGTGAGATGGACTTCCCTGAGTCAGGAATTCATAAATTATAGATGGGAAGATAATTGGGAGGCTGGAACGAGTTGAAACTTTACTAGGGTTCTTCTGTATACATCAGCTGTGTTATTTCCTGATTACCCCGGAAGTAGGCATCATACGCATTTTATAGACAGGGACACAGAGGCTCCAACGGTACAGAAATATGTCCGGGTCACATGGCCTGGAAGGGCCAGATTAAAGACCCTCAAAGAGAAACCCAGTCTTCAGTGGGAACACATCCTCTCCCTTGTTCTCAGATGCTGCAGTGCTGGCTTGGCTGAAGCAGAACATTTTTGCTTGTGATTCACACTCGGACACGACCCACGACCTAGATCTATGGTGGAGAGCCAGGTGCTGGCCAGGGAACAGACATCAGTGCTCACCAGTGTAAACAGTTGGGGGGGGGGGCGGCGCAAAGTGCCCACGCAGGTGGAGGCTGTGTGACCCAGGCGTGCTGTTTCACTTCTCCGAGCCTCAGTTTACTCATCTGTCCAATGGATATAATAATAGAACCTCCTTGGTTGCAGTTTTTGTGGCTAGCAAATCAGATCCTACATATAAAATACTTACAAACACATGGGAAGTTCTCACTGTATGTTCAGTACAAAGAAATCTGTGTGTGCAACCTGCAAAGGCAGCAAGAACCCTGCATACAGGTTTGAAACACAGGCATACCTCGGAGGTATTGTGGGCTCAGTCCCAGGCCATCACAATAAAGCAAATATCACCATAAAGTGGGGTCCAATGAACGTTTTGGTTTTCACTCTGCATACAAAAGCTGTGTGTACACTATGTTATAGTCTGTTTAGTGTCCGATAGCACTGTGTCTAGGGAAAAAAAAACAATGCATGTACCTTAATTTAAAAATAAAATTGCTAACCAAAATTCGAGCTTTCAGCTAGTAATCTTTTTGCTGGTGGAGTGTCTGAGACTGATCAGGGTGGTGGTTGCTGAAGGCTGGGGCGGCTGGTGCGATTTCCTAAAATAAAATGGCAATGGACTTTGCTGCATCGATGGACCCTTCCTTCCATTTGACCACTTAGGAGTCACCATAGGGTTATTAATTGACCTAATTTCAGTATTGTTGTGTCTCAGGGAACAGGGAGACTCGAGGAGAGGCAGAGAGATGGGGAGACAGCCAGTGGGTGGAGCAGTGAGAACACACACATTTATTAAATTCACTGTCTTATGTGGGTGCGGTTCGTGATGCCCCAAAATACTTACAATGGGAACGTCAAAGAGCACCGATCACAGATCACTGCAACAAATATAATAACGATGACAAAGTCTGAAATACGGCAAGAATGACCACAATGAGGTGACATAGAGACACGAAGTGAACTAATGCTGTTGAAAAAATGACATCAGTGGACTGCTTGATGCACGGTTACCACAAACCTTCAATTTGTAAAAAAAAAAAAAAAAAAAATTAAGGTAATATCTGCAAAGTGCAGTAAAACGAGGTATGCCTGTGCTGAGAAAGAAAAGTTCAGCTCCTTTTTCCAGCCTGAGATGACCCCTGAGCAGGCCACGTTGGGCATGGGCTGGGGGAGGCTGAGTGGGAACCAGTGACTGGAAAAATCATTTACTTGTCCAGCAGACGGTTATAGATCAACTGAGCTCCTGTGTTGGGTGAGGAAGATATAGCAGTGACCCAAACAGCCACTGCGAGTGATTTCAGAAAGCCCACTGCCTGGTAACACCTAGTATATCAGGAGGTGAGGGCTGCCCGAGGAAAGAGGGCAAAGCAGAATGGGGGATATGGGGGGCTAGAGTTTCGGGGGGGAGAGGGGGAAATGCTACCTCAGACAGGTGGCCAGGCATCGCCTCATGGAGATGACATTCCAGGAATGAGAGTGAGCAAGGTGGACAGTAAGCCGTGTGCATATATTTCTGGGTGGAGAACTTTCCAGACAGCCAAAGGAGCAAAAGCGAGGCCCTGCAATGGGGGTGTGCCCGCAGCATTTGGGGGTGGCCTGCATGGCCAGGGCAGAGTGGGCAAAGAGAAACATAATAGGAGGAAACTCAGAGCAGCTGCCAGGAAACCAATCTTCTAGGCTTTGCAGATGCCCCTGACCAGGGACTTTGACTTCTACTCCCACAGCGGTGGGAGCTAAGGGAAGGTGGGGAACCTTCTCTAGTTGACTAGTGGAGGTGGTCAAGGTCCAGGACAGGGCAAGTTGAGGGAACAATGACCAGTGCTGTCTGGCCAGTCAACAGAGCAGGAGTAGAGAGCTTGTAGATACAGCTGGATGGAGGCTAGAGAAGAAATTTGAATAGGCTTTGGGAAGATGGGAAATTTGGGGCGCCTGCATGGCTCGGTCAATTAAGCATCTAACTTTGCCTCAAGTCGTGGTTCGTGAGCTCCAGCCCTGCGTTGGGCTCTGTCAGTGCAGAGCCCACTTCGGATCCTGTGTCTCCTTACTCTCTGCCCCTCCGCACCCCCTTAAAAATAAATAAACATTTGGGGGAAAAAAAGAGGCTGAGAAACTCTGGCTAAATGCTATACGCCCTAAGTTTTCTGTGGCGGCCACGGAAGGCTAAGTTGTTTAAGTGTGGCCAGAGGCTGGTGGGCGGCATGGGCTCAGCACAGACTCGCCGAGAGACCGAAGGCCTGGACAGGAGCGAGAGCAGTGCCAGAGTGAAAAGCAAGAGCAGGCAGGAAGCATCATGTGGATCCAGCCGTGGGAGCAGGAGAGGGTGGAGAGGGAAAGAGGATTCAGGGGTCCCAGAGGCAAAAATGGAAGCTGATCCAGCTGATGGCCAGGTCAGAGCCCACGCCCAGCCCTTCAGCCCGCCATAGTGCTCATTAGCGCACCCTCTAATGTACCAAGAAATTCAATTTCCTACAAAATAACCAGCGGAGTCTCGAGGGAGCCTCGAGCCCTATTCATCCCAGCTGGACTTTCTGGGGACCACACTGCTTCCCGCCCGTGGATTTCCTTTCGTGGGATGCTGGCCCACTGTGGGAAGAGCAGCTAATGGCACCTCTGTAGGTGGGGGTATTTTTTCCACTGGATCTGCAGTTTCTGGGTAAACAGGCATCAAATCAGCAGTCGATGTGAGGCAAAGGAAAGTTTGCAAACTCGCCATGTGGCTCAAATTAAGTGAGTGGTGCAGTCACTAAAGCATGTGTACTAAAAAACAAACATTTAGAATGTCGGGGTTGAGGCTATTTTTTTGTGGCCTTTTAGAGAAGGCAGACGTTAATGTCTTTTCTGGTTCCTTTTCTTTTTAATTCCAAATAAAAAGGTCACGGGCAATATTTCTGATCCTCCTTCACAGTGGTATGCCTCCCCAAGGCAGGTGTGCATGTCTGTGCGTGTCTGTGTGTGTGTGTATGTGACTGTGTGAGAGGGAAGGTATGCATGGATGCATGTGTGTGGGCGGGTGAGAGCTGTGAGCTTGTGTAAACGTGTGGGCTTGTGGCCATTGGAGTGTGTGTGAGGGTGTGTATGAGGCTCCATGTGAGAGTGCAGGTATTTGCATGTGCACACCATTGTATGTGTGTGTAACCGTGCATGGGAGCATGTGCATGCGTGTGGGCGCTATTGTGTGTGCATGTGAGCCCTATTGTGTGTGCATGCGTGTGCGTGCGTGTGACTGCATGTGAGCACTACAGGGTGTGCATGTGTGTCTGACAAGGTGTGGCTGTGAGAGTGTATGGGTGCACACGTGTTTTGCGTACGGAAGTGCGTGTATGCATGAACAGGTACAAGCGAGGAGGGGAGGCTGGGGGGGGTGTGCACATGCGCCTATATTGTGTGTGTGGATGAGTGGGTCCGTGCATGAGCACATGCGCACAGTGTGCGGAGGGGTGTAGGACGGCGAATGCGCGCGCGCGCAGTCTTGCTCCGTCGCCTAGCAGCCTGCCCGTCGTCTCCCTCCTGCATTCTTCCGCGCTGCCCCAAGGCTGAGCCCAGAAAGCAATCAGGACTCCCATCCGTATCCTGCCTGTCATCCACAAGGCTGGTGGGCAGGTGGGGTGAGGGCATGCCGGGCTCTGGTTCTCAGTGCCGAAGTCTCCCCTAAAATAGAGGACTTGGCCGTATTGGGACGCGGGGGGGGGGGGGGTGGCCCCAGGCTTCCACTGTGCTCCCAATTACTGGCACCTCCTGAGCGGCTTATGGAAAAGGCATTGGTTGCCATGAGGAAGATATTCCACTGGAGCATTCCCATTCCCCACAAAAAGAACCCTCTGCATATTATACACATTTTTCAATGTAATTATCCCCAGCCCACACACACAGCTTGGAGGATTAAAACATAAAATACAGTCTGCTCTCCGCACATGAGACCCGCACTACAACTGGCATCATAATAAATAAATGAAGGGGCCTCCCCTCTCCTTCCCGCTCCTTTCCCTCCTCCCCTTCTCCTCCTCCCCCTGCACCCCTCTCTCTCCTCCTCTTCCCCCTCATCCCCATCTTCCCCCTCCTCCCCCCTTCCCCTCCACCTCTGCCTGGCTTGTTCTGCTTCTGTCTCTGGATCCCATCCATCGCCTCCCGCACCCCACACCCAGCACAGCCCACGGCAGGCAGCATCGCCGCGAAGGGGGTCGCCCCCACGCTGCCGCCACCGTGGAAGGAGGGTGTGGTTCGACAAGCCACCCNCTCCCGGAGCACCTAAAACCCGCCGCCTCGGTGCAAGCGGATGGAAGGGCGTCAGCTGTGGAACTGCGGGCTGCCGGGAGCCGCTCGGTTGCTAGGGAACGCCCTGAGAACGTTTGTCTTCCGGCTGCAGATCCTGGACCCACCTGGGAGTTCCAGTTCTAGAGCGGCTCCTGCCAGCCCGGGGACGGGGGGCGGGGAGGGGTGCCGGNAGGCCTGAGTATTAATGGGGTTCAAGGCCCCCAAAGATGCCATTCTGGCATCTTGATTATTTGGGACTAAAGTTCCGTAAGAAACAGCAATGCAAGAAGGACATTCTTGACCGCCCTCTGTCTCTCTGAAAACAATAAATAAATTCTCCGTGTGAAGGTACCCTCCGTGCATGCGAAGGGGAGAAGCATCCTTGTTCCCAGAGCTGGGGAGTTCAGGGCCAAGCAGGCTACATAAAGAAGCCCTGTGCCTTCTTCATTAACTTGCTGCCCAAGCCCAAACTTCTCTGTCAAGTCTTCACACATCCATTGTTTCTTTGTCTAAATGGCGAAAAGCTTCCTGCATTGGTCACCTCCCTGGGTCTCATGTCTTTTGGGGTAATTTGTATAAAATTAAATTAAATTTGCTTTTTCCTCATTAATATCTCATTCATTGTAGGGGGTGTCTCAGCCAAGACCCCAGAAAGGCAGAGGGACATTTATTTCCCACCCCACCACTTCCCCTCACCCCACCACAGTATTCACCTCTCCTCACCACCCTGCCTTCTGCGGGGTAAGCACCGGCACTGTCATAAGGCTTCTGGCTGAGAAGTGGGATGTGTAAGTTTGGGCTCAGAGCAAGAAAGGAGAAACTAAGGCAGGCTCCACCTTCCTGGCCCCACACCCTCCTTCCCTCATCTCTAAATCCCCACTGAGCAGATATTTGAAAAACATTGGTGTGAAATGGTATGACAGTCTGCCTGAGGCCCCCAATCGACTCAGGAGTATGGGGGGGGGGTGTGCTTCAACAGGATGAGTCACCCCAGACTCTCTCCCTCTGCTTATTTCACCCCTGCCGAGGAGAGGCTGTGGGTGCGGTCCACGTCGCGCCAGATTGTGCTCAACACATGACATCTGTAATGGCAACAGACAAGCATGAGAAGCGGACCTTCCATGGCTGGTGAGGCAAGTGACAACCCGACTGCCTATCCCAGTGGGGTGGCTGTATATGTTAAACCGTATCCCCCGCCCACACCCTCCCCAAAAAAGTGAGAGAAGCCGGATTTGGCGTGCTTGCCGATTTCTGTGGTGTAAACCCTTCTGCCACGGCTGATTTCAAGCTCTCCATCTGACATCGCTGAACTTGAGATGGAATTGAGAAACCAGTGCGTTCCTGCAAACCTGAAGGAGCCAGCTCCCGCACACGGCGGCAACACCCACAGGCCCAATTCCTGTCTCCTCGCCCCGGAGGGAGGGAAACTGGAGACAGAGACCCAGACCGAGACCGAGAAGTGCATCGATGTAGGCTATGCATCTGAAAACGATTTGTTAAAAGGGTAATGAAAACATTAAAAAAAAAAAAAAAGAGTTGAGATTTTCAGGAGTTAGAGGAGATAAAATATTCTAGTGTTTGATTCCATCTCCAGTTTCAAGCTTTAGGTGTGTAAGGAAGCTGGGGGGGGGGGGAAGGCAGTGGAGCTGTGGGCGCAGGCTAGTGGCTGTGGGACATGCAGGCCGTAGGGCAGGGGCTGTGTCCTGCAGGAGAACTGGTACTTGGTAGCTCAGGACAGGGCTCGGGCTTGCTGACCTGCATACAGGCTTCCCACTTGGGGCTCAGAGGCACATCAGAACAGCTCTGCTGAGCAGGGTCTTCGTGGACCAGCTAGAACTTTATGCACCATTTTTGCAGAGGTGATTAACCCGGCTCCTTCCAGATGGCCACATAAAGAGGGCCACACAGTCCACGGGAGGAGAGAAGCAGCCTGAGTGGCCTCTCTGAGGGGCACGGATCAGTTCCCTTAACTTACCAGCATGCTTCCACTCTTCCCCCACTGGGTTCTCAAGTAGGGACTCTGCACTGACAGGAGGGTCCCCAGCATCCCTCACTGCCACCCTGAGGGACCCACTCAGAATTTCCTGGTGACCTGCAGCAGGGCTGATGCATCCTCCTCAGCTGAGAAGATGGTAGGAGCCTCAGTGTCTAGCTCCAAGGCCACCTCTTTCAGGCAGCTTCCCAGGATTATTTGAGCTCCCCAACTCTTCAAGTTCTTAGCTGAGTTCTCCCCTCTCTCCTCTTCAAAAACAGGGCTTATTTATATCTAAACCATCTCCACATCTATCATACCAAGCAGTGAAAGACGAACAATGGTGTGAGCAGGAAGATGGGCTGATTCAAACATCCTTTTTACAGATGGGGCACTTGAGGACCCCGGCTGTTCCCTTTCTCACACCCTATTCTGCATCCTACAGTTTTCCCAAGTGTTACAGTTTTTCCCGATCCTTGGGTGCTTATCTATACTAGAATAACAGTTTTTCTGCTCCTCGTTGGTCTGGCAGGCTCCTATCCATCCATCAAAACCCATTCCAACAGTCCCTTCCTCTATGAGGTCCTAACTGATTTACTCCTCTCGCCCACCCCCTGTGAGCAGAGTGATTCCTCACCTTCTGGACCACCTGAGCTGCTCAAGGCCCACCTCCTCAGTTGATCTCGTGACACAAACTATAATACTGTCCCCAGGTCTGATGTCTGTCCATGCTGAGACCTCCTTCTGGGTGGGACTATGCCTTACCCTGGGAAGAAAGGCCCAGCAGCCCTGGGGTAGGAGGTAAGAGGAAGAGGAGGCTGGACCTCTGAATTTGGATTTTATATGCTGCCTTGGGGAGGAAGGATGTGTGACTTTCTCCACTAGTGGCCCCAAATACCTCACTCCCCCCGGACACTGGGGTCCTGAGAAGGCCCTCGGGATTGACCCAAGACCTCCTAGAGACGACTCTTTGGGACCCAGAGTTGGGACCTTCCTGATTTTATTTTTCATGATGTTCTCAGTTCAAAGCTTTAAAAGAGTAAAAGTTAGAATATGCATTTCCAGAGGGGCACCCGGGTGGCTCAGTTGGTTAAGTGCCTGACTCTTGCTTTCAGCTCAGGTCATGATCTCGTGGTTCCTGAGTTCGAGCCCTGAGCTGGGCTCTGCGCTGATAACACAGAGCCTGCTTGGGATTCTCTGTCTCCTTCTCTCTCTGCCCCTGCCCCGCTCACATGCTCTCTCTCAAAATAAATACATAAACATTTAAAAAAAGAAGATATATTTCTGAACATTTTGATAATTCGGGCTTTATTGAAACTTATACTCACAAAAGATACTATGAAGACAATAAAAAGGCAAGGTACAGAGCAGAAAATATTCATTAAGTGTAGCTAACAAAAGACTTCTAGCCATGATATATGAAAAATCTTTCAAGTGAGCAAAAAATGAAAACCCACCGAAAAATGGGGAAAAGATTTAAATAAACACTTAACAGAGGAGTATATTGACATGTCCAGTACACATAAGGAACCCAACTTCAATGGTTATTAGAGACGTGTAAGTCAAACCTCCAACGAGATGCCACCTTTTAGAATGGCTAAAGTTCAAAGGGCTGACAATGCTAAGTGTTGACAAGAATGGGGAGCAACTGGAACTTTCCTATATGGCCAGTAAAAGTGTAAAGCGCTTCAGCCAACATGGAAAACTGTCAGGTTCTATTAAAATAGAACATACACACTGCCTTTAAGCCAGCAACTCCACTCTTATGAGTAAACACAACATAAATGCCTGCATATGTTCACCAAAAGTTGTGTTCACCACCACGTTATTTGTAACAGCTAAAAAGAGAGAAAAATCCAAATGGACACCTATAGGAGAATGGATATATAAGATATATATGTGTATATATATATTATATATATATAATGGAGATGTAATGGACATATAAGATATATATATAGCATGCAATGGAATTCTATTCAGTGGTGAAAAGGAACAAACCATTCCTATACATGGTACAGGTGAATCTTGGAATTACATTATAGAGCCAAGAAGTAAGACCCCAAAGAGTTTATACCAAGCCATCCCATCTACGACAAGTCCCCAAACGGGCAAAACTGAGAAGAAGTCAAGAGAATGGATTTCCTTGATGCTGAGTAATGACTAGGATGGTTTCTGTGGATAGATAGGTAGGTAGATCGTGAGATACAGATAGAGAGCTTTATAGCTATGTCTTTATATATAATAAAGCATATAATGTTTCAGAACCCTTTGAGAATCTGAGACTTCCTGCCCCTTTGTCCTTAAACATTTCAGTGTCCGTCTAAGTATCTCTGAAGACTAAGGACATTCTGCTATCAAACCACAGTACAGTGATGAAAATCAGGAAACATAACATTAATATAACAGCATTATCTAAATCCACAGCCTATATCCTAATTTCATCAGTTGTGCCAATAATGTCATTTATATTCATGTTTTTCCCAGTCTTGGATCCAGTCCAGGCTCATGCACTACATTCAGTTGTCACGTGTCTTTTGCTTTTTGGGTTTTGTTTTGTTTTGCGTTTTTACTCCTTTGATCTAGACCAGTTCCTCAGGCTTCCTTTCTGCTCCTTGACCTTGATATTTCTGTGGACAGGGCAGTCGTTTTGTGGAAGGTCCCTCGATTGGGTTCATCTGATATTTTCTCAGGATGAGGCCCACGCTTCCCATTTCCGACAAGAAATCCCACGGGAATTCTCTTGTGTTCCTCTCAGAGCATCGTACCAAGGGGCATGTAATGGAGATCAGTCCTGCTGTTGGTCACATTTGCTTTGATGGTGGTGTCTGCTAGACGTCTTTATTATAAAATTATTTTTTCCATTTGTAATGAGTCAATAACTTATGGGGAGATATTAATGGACTCTATGTCCTCCTGAGCACCTGTTATGTGCCTGGCTTGGGGAGGGGGGCAGGGATACCATGGTTTACAAGCCAGGCATAACCCCATCCTTGAAGGCTTAACCCATAGAGAGAACTCATAGATAACATTGATTAAAGACCAACTTTGTGCCAGGAACTAAAGGAGTTCAATGCATAATCTCACTACAACCCTACAACATTCCTGAAAGGAGAAAATCAAGTAAATGTGTTTACTTGCCCACACCTAAATATTTCAAAAATAGCCATAGTCACAATAATACTAATAGTAACAGCGAACATACTTTAGCACTTACTTCCTATTGCCAGGCCCTCTGTTCTAAGTGCTTCACATAAATTCCTCTTTTATGGGAATTACTTCTGTCTTTATTTCCTGAAGGAGAATGCTGAGGTTCCGAGGTAAGTCCTTACCACTGTGTTGGTAATTAGGATTTGCTTCCAGGGAATCGGTCCCCAGTGTCACATTCTTTTTTTTTTTTTTTTTTTTTATTTCTGAGAGAGAGAGAGAGAGATACAGAATCTGAAACAGCCTCCAGGCTCCGAGGCTCCGTACAGAATCTGAAACAGCCTCCAGGCTCCGAGCTAGCTGTCAGCACAGAGCCCGATGCGGGGCTCGAACCCATGAAACGTGAGATCATGACCAGAGCTGAAGTTGTATGCTTAACCACCTGAGACACCCAGGCGGCCCCCCCGCCCCCCAGTGCCACATTCTTAACCATTCCTCCATACAGCCTCTCTAAGATGATGCTAAATGCTGGGGAATATGTTTACCTGAGTTATTGCTCCTGGTCTGTTTCTTCCTTCACTTCCAGAACACTTTTCTTGGAACCATTCACACCCACTGTAGCATGCTGGCGCAAAGGATTTGTGCCTGGATTGGGGCAACATATTTGGAGGCCAGGTGGGGGGTGGCATCAGCAACCAGGGGCGGTGCCCCATGAGGGACCAGGAAGGGCTCCTGGGCAGAGGCCGAGGGACAGAGCATACAGCTCCTTGTTAAGACTCAAGCCACAGCCCTTCTCCATGGCATGCACTAGCCAGCTTTGGCCTCCAACAGGAAATAGAGCCTTGAGGCTGGTAGCAGCTCCTTGCCCATTAATGTGAGACTTTTCCAATGTGCTTCTGGGCTTCTACTGAATGCCCATTGGTCATGTGCCACTTTCTGTGACACTCCCTCCTGGCCTGTTCACACCACCAGCGCCTCTGGCCATCAATAGTGTCACCCTAATTTGTCCTCCTGATCACTGGCCTTTTAGCATCACTAGATTTAGCAGAGGCCATGTTTACGGCTTGGCATGAAGGAAGAACATTCAGATCTCTGTTGCCAGGCTACAAATGACTCTTTTCCCCCCTTGGAAGGGAGTACTAATGATTAAAAAATACTCAGTTGCTTGGCAGGCTTCTGGGTGGCTTAGCTGTGCATATTCTGGGGTCAGGAGAAAGCTTGCCTTTCACAGACACTGCTGTCTCTCCAGGTTCCCTTGGTTTTAGACCTGTACTTCATCCATATTCTGAAGAAAGAGAAGGTGCTGACCTGTGATCAATGAAAACATCAGCATCCTTTTCCCGGGGAGACACAACCCCTCGATTGTTTGATTCCTCTAGTTGAATGGAGTCGGCAGAGTTCCCAAAAGAATTGAGATAGTAGTATTCTAAAGGGCCGATGTAAGGTCAAATAGTGGGATGGAAGGGTAAGTTCAAGAAGCTCAGAGGGTCATAAATGGAATAGAACAGCAACTGCCGAAGACGTGAAGGGCTGGAAGACAGTATGGAGAAGATTTCAGGCCGGAAGCTGGGAGCCCAGCCAGGATACTCGCACCTATTCTGACTGTCACCTCTTCCCTAGAGCCGGGAATGGTTGTCTAATGCAAAAGCCCAGCATCTGATGGCACACCAGTTGGGCTCTGCTAAAGAGAGAAGACTGGCTCGCTTACATCTGCAAACACAGGTCTGAGAGCCCACGGCCACAACACTAGAAAGTACCAGCCCCACGTGTCCTGGGTTTTTGAAATTTTTTGTAGTTCTATTATTTATGGGAAAAAGAACCCCCCTCAGTGTTGGAGCTAATTTTCATTTGTATCTGTAGGACTTTTCCTACAAACATGTTCATAATTTAAAAATAGTCTTTGTCAGACTCTATCCACCTTTCACTGGCATTGTGTTGGTTTGCGTGGTGGGGAGAGACCTTATCATTCATTGAAAGCCCATGATGAGATACGGCCATCTTCATGTAGTACGCCGTTCCATAAAACCCTGGGAGTCGAGATAGTAATTGTTTTCCTGCTTTAATAAACGATGACACTAAAACTCAAAGCACTTACCGCTCACCCAGGTCACACAGCTAATAAATGGTAAGAATGATGTCAAACCTGGGTCCAGGAGACTCCAATGGTTATGCATCATCCATAACCATTACACAAAATAGTCCTGATGGGAAAAATACAGTGCCCTTTCCACGGGCTTCCCCAACCCCTAGGAACTAGCAGTATCATCCCCATAGCCTTTGTTTCTCTCTCTCTCGTTTTTCCATCTGTCCTGAGCAGCCACTTTCATCTCACAAAGTTGGTGTCCCAGCATGAAGAGGCCTGGCTTCCCAGGATCCGCCTCTGCTTTGTGAAGAGTTTATCTGCACTGGCGTTAGAGTTCAAGGTAATTCCATTCAAGGCAGATTTCTCTCCCTGAGAAATTCTGACTCACAGATTGGAGCAGCCTGATTAATCATTTTGCAGCAAATGCCATCCGACATCCCACCATTTCCTTTCAGCAGGGGGGAATCTTTGCCCTCCTTGGCATCACCTGTGATCAGGGCTATCTGTGAAGACACAGGAGGGAGACAAGTGATCAGCACCACTATTTCATCCCATACAAAATATCTCCCATCAGGTTGCAGACCTCCTGGCTCTACCAAGACCACGTCACACCAATTGTGAACACATCCAATCGTGAAGGCTTCTGAGTCAGTACAAAGCCAGCTCACTGTGTGTTATTGAGAACACCATGCAAATCTCTCACGCCAGTCGCCTGTGAGTTGATTGAAGTGGTCATCGACTGGTTAATTCGCGTTCAGCCTTGGAGAACTCATGCAAAATGACAGTCTTCGACATTAGTTAAAAATACATATTGCTTCAGTCTTCTGACACTGGGTCTTATGAAGGGGAAGGTTTAGCCAGACAGGTAGAACTGTTGGGCACTGTTGATTCTTTGCTGGAATGCATTTTCAAAGAGATAAGTTGGCTTTGATATTAAAGTTGAGTTTCCCTCGAGTCAAGGGTTTATTCACTCATCCTTTGAACAAATATTTAGTGAGTACCATGCAGTATACTAGAGCATTGCTAGACATTGGGGATGCAGCAATGAAGATGTAGCTTTCGCTCCTTTGGAGATGACATCCGAGCTTCATCTAAGGGTAGAAGGAGTCTGGTTACATCGCCTTCGGGATAAAAGCCAATGCTTGAGATTGGTTGATATTGGTTGGTTGACATTCCTCCTAGAATAACAGATCCCAGCACCCAATATTTGAGCTTAATCCATTTCAGAATTCAGCCTTGCAACCTAGTGTCTCTCAGTGGTTAAAAAAAAAAAAAAAAGCCACCATGAAAAGAAATAGATGACCATAACGGGTGTGGCCCAAGGTGAGTTACTGGAGTTGCCCCTAAGAGGGAGGCAGCAAGATAGGGCAGGTACAATGAACTTGAGGTGAGGTCCGGGAAGGTCAAATCCCCCTTTCATGGTGGTGAGACCCTAGACTGGCCAATGCCACTTTCCGAGTCTCAGTTTTCTCAGCCATACATTTGGGATGTAGCTGTTTTTCTCATAGGCTTGTGATGGGAACTCAGTAAGACATCTTATCAAAATCCCTTGGTGTTTAGCAAGACCTCAGCACATGCCCATTTCCTTTACCTTTACCTTTTATAGTCTGCCTGGCTGAGTAGTTTCACTCATGTTATCCATGATAACAGCTTACATGCATACCTACATCTCCTTCTTTCAAGACAGCCTGGAAGACTCTGGAGAGAAGCTCCTTCCGTTAGCCCAAATGACAATTTGCATTCCTTCATGCTGTATCACCTGTGAGAGTGAAAAGGGGTACTGTTAATAATCATACCTGAAAAACAGGCATAGATCAGGATTGTCTATGCCAACAGGGTCATATAACCACCCTCCATAACCAGTTTTGTCAGCTCTGGGGGCTGGGCGGGAGACAGCATAGTTGTTTCTTCACAGAATTGAAGCTTCAAGGCACAGCCAGATGAGATGGCTGATAACTGTCCAGTGGGCAGAATTATAAGGTAATCACTCCCCCACCCCCGTATAATCTCCTTACTTTGGGTATGGGTGGGGCCTGCGGTTATGATAGGGTGTCAAAGTCACAATTAGACCATGTTTGGAAAGATGAAAACATTTTGCAGATGTAGCTAAAGTCCCAAACCAATTGACTTTGGGTTAACCAAAGGGGAGATTGTCTTGGGTGGGCCTGACTTAATCAGGCAAAAGTGCTTACTAGAAAGATGTGGCCCTTCCCAAAGATGAAGTGAGCCAGAAGAAAGGAGTAAGCTGTTTTATGAGAGGGACATGGGACTGGAACCGAATGGTACCTTCTAGGAGCTGAGCGAGACCACTGGCCAATGGCCAACAAGAAAATGGCAACATCATTTCCGGAGCTGCAAAGAAAATCCTTTTAACAACCCAAGGGAACAAATCTTTCCTCAGTAGAGCCTCTGGATGCGAACACAGCCCAGATGACATCTTGATTTCAGCCTGAGATTCTGAGTGGAGAACCCAGTTAAGTTGTGTATAGACACTTGATCTACAGAAAGCGTAAGGTCAAAATGAATGGTGTCTTAAGTCGCTGGGTCTCTGTTAGTTTCAAAACATAGCAATAGAAAACTAACACCAACTCCAAACTCACAGTGCCACCTTTGTCGTCTGCCCATGCGCTCACTCTCTAGCCTGCTCACCCAAGATACCTCCTGCCAAGTTCCTGGTACTTCTTTGTCGACCTGCAAACCCTGTGTCAGCCGACATGTCCCTGTGCATATTCCTCTGTTTAACCAACTTTTACTGGATGCTTCCGTGTGCTCTGCACTGTGTAAAGGCTGCCCCTTATGCCTATATAGAAAGTGCCAGTGACTCTCCAGTGACTCAACTTCTCAGTTGAGAAGAAGGCTGAGAACAAAGTAGCTCATCCAGTATCAACTGAGCGCTGAGTAGCAGACCCAGAATTTTAACCAGAACTTTCTTTCTCCAAAGCCTGCTCCCCTTCTATAGTGCCTGCTGCCTGTTGTCCTATTCAACTGCTGGGATGCCCCAGACCCTAGAGGGCTGCATTGCTGTGTGAACCCTTGACACTTTAAAGCATGCTTCCAGAGAATTCATCCCAGGTGATCCTCCCTGGAACCTTGTAAGTTTGCTTTTACCCGCAACTTACAGATGAGAACACTGGGACACTGAGAACATTTGTTCGTCCCTTTGCTTACGCTACATCATTTCCTGAGCATTTAAGGTGGTTTAGAGTACTGGGCCCTGGGATATGCAGCAGAAACAGTTCTGCTCTCAGGGCGCTAAGGGTCCGGGGGAGGGGGGGGGCACCTGGGTGGCTTAGTCGGTTAAGTGTCCGACTTTCGCTTGGGTCGTGATCTCGCGGTTCGTGGGTTCGAGCCCCGTGTCGGGCTCTGTGCTGACTGCCAGCTCAGAGCCTGG
>NW_027533256.1:1706244-1744327 GCF_008692635.1 Crocuta crocuta
ACTGCCAGCTCAGAGCCTGGAGCCTGTTTCAGTCTGTGACTCCCTCTCACTCTGATCCTCCCCTGCTCACGCTGTCTCTCTCTGTCTCTCTCTCCTAGAAATAAAAAAAACATTAAAAAAAAAAAAAGAGTCCAGGGTGGGGGCAGATGTGTAGGCAGCACCTTGTGTCAGTTCAGGATGGAATCTTCAGTGCTGGCATACACACTGGCTCAGAGACAGGAGCTCAACCCAGGTGTGGAATGGGAAGCAGAATCGGAGGGCTTCTGGGAAGAAGTAGGGGGCAGCGCAAGGTAGTAAGAGTTACCCTTGCAGACACCAGGGGTGGGAAAACGGGAAGTCTCATCTGGGGCAGCCAGCTGGGCAGACGGAGCCAATGCACAGTGGGGGTGGAACTCCCGCTGCCATCCACCACTGCCCAAGGTAGACTGAGGCCACTGATGAGGCAGGGCATCCGCAGGTATGTCTCTGAACCCCCAAAGCTTTAATTCCTCAGGACGTCTCTGGGACCCCACCCAGCTCCCAACAGAGACAGAAACAAATACATACACACACACAACTACTGTCAGATAAATACACTCACACCGACACAACACAACTTGTGCCTTAAACACACACACGTGCACATATGTCCCACACATGTTTACACACATACACATGCACTCACATACATACACACAGAGACACACATATATTCCACACACATACACGCATACATACCCACATGTATACATATATATGTTCACAAAGGCACGTGCGTGAAGTACACAAATGTTCATACACACATCCACACACGTATATACACATATGCCTACATACATGTAGTCACACATAGGCACATTCATATATTACCCCCACATTCATACATATATACATTCACATTGATACATCATACATGCACTGCACACATGCTTACACACACACACACTCATATTCTCAGGAAACTGAACAGCAGACTCTAGCTCAGCTGAGCCAACGAGGTGCCCTGAGAATGAGTTTTTATTATGCAGAACAGAAAGGCAGGTGACCGACCGTCAAGTGCAGCCTTGTCCCCAGTTGCCTATTGAGAACCAAACAGACAGCGCTGTGGTTTCCAGGCAAATTCCAGCTGCTTCCCTGGCGCCCAGGGTACATAAACCCAAGAAGCCAAATGATGATTTTCCCCTTCAGAAGAATAACATTGCNCTCAGTCCCCGCATAGGCCAAGCAATCCCATCACGATGAAGTGCCGGCCAAGGAGCCAGGCAGCTCCATCAATTTCTCCTGGAAAGCCCAGAAGAAATTTGGTCACAGAAAATCCCTTCCCTCTTTGCTAATAAAACTTATCAGTGCAGGGCAGGAGGCTCGGAGGAGAGGGACTGCAGACAGTTGCCTTGCTAAATTACTTGGAGAAATGGCCCTGATCAGCCATCCAGGGGGAAGAGAGGCAAGAAGCAATATAACATTTATTGAGCCCGATTTTTTTCACCTAGATTCTCCTAGTCAGCTCTCTCAGCAGCTCTGTGATATTGCATTAGCTCCATTCCATAGATGAGGACACTGAGGCCCAGTATGCTCCAGAAAGAGCATGGGTTTTGGAGAAAACCCAATATGGGTCTGAGCCCCAGCCCTGCCCCCTTGTCTCCTACGTGTCCCAGGCTGCTGATGCCTCCTTGCATCGCACTCTTCCTGTTAGCACCCTCAGCCTGGGTGGGCTGATTCCAGATCAAGTGCACAATGTGGGCAAAGCACTCAGAACACACTTTATTCCATGTCCTTGTCCTTTCTGACTCCCCTCTCTCCACCGAGCCTCCATATAGTATCTCCAGTCTCCCTCTGGAGTGATGAGTGAGCTCCCCCTGGCTCTGGGGCCTAGCTCTCCTGTAAGTTACCAAGCAGGCACTCTATGGGCTGGCATCCAACACCCTGTCCTTCTCAGTGGGGCACGGGGAGGAGCCTGGGACAACTAGAGCCCCAGATCTGTTCAACAAAAAAAGGAGCCCATCTCTGGGCCATTCTTCCCCCAAGTGCGGCAAGGGCTCTCAAGTTCTTGTTGAGGAGGACCTGGGATTCCTTGTCTTTGGATTAGCTGCATTTGCTCTTAGCGTTATAAGCCAAGGAGCCCTGGTATTAGCCCTCACTCTAGGGGCTTCCTTTGGGAGCCCTCATCTGCAAAACCCAGAATTTACCCAACAACTGGGAAAGAATATGGCCTCTGAGGCTATGAAACATGGAAATCCCAAGTAGGCAAACCAATCTGGAATGGTATGGTTTTAGGGAAGCAATGGAGGAAAACGCAAGAGGAAATGTGGGCTAAGTAACAGGGGAAATTCCCTGTAGGAAGATCTATTGGACTGTGAAATAGTATTCCACAGGAAGTGGAGGAGGGGTGCCCGGAGGTATTTAAAGCCTTGCTGGCCTAAGTAATAGAAGCCGCATGGTATATGGAGTAGCCAAGAACTGGCCACAGGGGAGCAGCTGCCTTGCCTTTATAGGTCGTCTCTATATGGATGTAATTTCCAAGCCTGCCTTAGTATTCCATGGAGCTGCACTGCTCATGTCAGACAAAGATGGCATCCGTTCACAGCTCAGAAAAGGCCATCGGACTTTGTCAACTCGGTGACAACCCCATGTAAACAGATCTATGGATTCCACACAATCCCTATCAAAATCCCAACTGCCTTTTCTGTAGAAATTGACAAGCCAATCCTAAAATTCATATGGAATCTCAAGGGACTCAAAAATAGACAAAATGAAAAAAAATAGACAAAATGACCTTTAGGAAGAAGAACAAAGTTGGAGCACCCTCACTTCCCAATTACAAAACTTCCTACAAAGCTCCAATGATCAAGACACTGTGGTACTTCCATAAGGACCACATTGTGTTTATGATCAATTGAGTTTTGACAGGTAGGTCAAGACAATTCAGTGAGGCAAGAGTATCTGTTTTAACAAATGATTCTAGAACAACAGGTTTCCATGTGCAAAAGAATGAAAGGGACTCTTACGTCACACCATATACAAATGGACCGTAGATCTAAATATAAGATCTAAAACTGTAAAGCTCTTAGAGGAAAACATGTGAGTAAATCTGCATGACTTCAAGGCAGCAACAACAAAAAATAGATAATTTAGACTTTCTCAAAAGTCCAACTTTTCATGTTGTCAAATATCATCAAGAGAGGAAGAAGGCAACCTATCAAATGGGAGAATTTTTTTGCAAATCATATTTTGACCAAGGACTAGCATCCAGACTATATAAAGAACTCATACGTAAATTTTTAAAAAAAGACAACTTATTTTAAAAATGGGCAAAGAATGTCAATGAACACTTCTTTAAAGGAGGTATACACACACGAGAAAATGATCAACATGGTTAGTCATTAGGAAATAGAAATGAAAACCATAATGAAATGTTTCTTCACATCCATGAGCATGATTTAAATTAAAAAGACAGATAATGACAGTTGTTCGCCATGATGTGGACAAGTTGGAATCTTCAGTCATTGCTGGTGGGAATACGGAATGGTGGGGCAGCCATATTGGAAAATGGTTTAGCAGTTCCTCAAAATGGTAAACATGGAATTACCATCAATTCCACTTCTCACTATATACCGAAGAGAACTGAAAACAAATTGTACATGGATGTTTATATCAGTAATAGTCATAATAGCCCAAACACGGAAGAATCCAAATGTCTATCAACCTATGATTGAATAAACAGAATGTGATAGAGCTGTACTACAGACTACTATTCACCCTTCAAAAGGAATGAGATACTGACACCTGCTACAGCATGGAGGGAACTTGAAAACATGACGCTAAGTGAAAGAAGCCGAGAACCAAGGGCCATTTATTGTATGATTCCATTTCTAGGAAATGTCCAGAATAGGTAAATTTATAGAGACAGAAAATACGTTGGTGTTTTCCAGGGGCTAGAGGTATGAGAGACATGGGAGTGATTAATGGGTTGGTGAAGATTTTCTAAAATTAGATGAGGCATGGCTGGGTGGCTCAGTGGGTTAACTCTCCTACTCTTGATCTCAGCTCAGGTCTTGATCTCAGGGTTGTGAGTTCAAGCCCCGCATTGGGCTCCATGCTGGGTGTGGAACCTACTTAAAACAAACAAATAAACAAACATACAAAATTAGATGATGGTAATGGTTATAAGATTCTGTGAACACACTAAGACCAACATATGTCACATTTTAAAAGGGTACATTTTTGGTATGTGAATTTTATCGTAATTAAGCTGTTATTTAATAAAAAATAAAGTCACCCCTTAACTTACCACACACAAGTTTTCTATATGTCTCTTCCTATGAATATTGCTGTACAAAAGTAAATTCTTATTGTACACAAAATTTTCTATTTTGCATCACTCTCCATTAGGTTTTAAGGCTTTTCCTATGTTATTAATAATTCTTCATTAATATTATTTTTGAATTGCCTAATATTTAGAGTTGCCTAATATTCTGTCATCTGTCCACAGCCATAACTTACCTCTCTACCATTAAATTAGTCGGTGTTTGAATTCCTTCCCCAGGTTCTGGTATTACAAACAACATATCTGTGCATAAATTCATGTCTGCAGCCTTTGGATTTTTTCCTCTATTCAGGATAAATTTCTAAAATTGAGATTACTGGGTGAAAGCCTTGAGCTTGAAGGTCTTGCTATCTGTGAGCCCTCCTCATTTGCCCCCAAATGCCCTTTTAGAGATATTTGATGCAGATGCACTTAGTTTGCGACAATAAGGAGTCACATGCCACAGGATAACTACTTGGTATAAGGGAGAGATAGTTGTCACTGAGGTCAGACTCACCCAGGGTTGAGTTCCAGCTCTGCTACTTAACACTAAGTGACCTTGACCAAATGGCATAAAACCATTAACCCTTGATTCTTTCTGCTATAAAAATGGGCACAATAATACGGAGCGACTGTACATAATACACAACAAGTGGCCAGTGTCTACTTCTCAAAAGGAGGCACTTGTTTCCTATCCGCTTTTCTTCTTTCTTCTCTTCCCAGCCCCTAACTCTGCTATAAAAATATACCCTCAGATCCTGAGTCCCGTCTGCTTCTCAGCCCTGGGATGTGACATTGCTTCTTTGAAGAGCATGGCTGGGCAATGCCCTGGTGTGATCGACAGGGATGGGCTTGGACTTGAGGCTTAGGATTTGGGTCTGAGTCCACCTCTCATTAAGCTGCAATCTCAGGCAACCCCTCAACAGTTTTCGAATCTGGCCCAAAAACGGAGTCAAGGAGGCAATTTCCCACGAACCTTGTAGTGGGGACGAGGGTGTCAGGTGAAAGACTGAACGTGCCAATGCTTGGTGTCCCCTCCACAGTCTCCATAAATGGCAGTTCAGTTTATCATCATAACTGCCTTCAGATATAATGGGGCTTGCTGGGGTGCACTAAGCTCAAATCATTTTCTGCCACGAGATTATAGGCCCATAGACTGACTGGGTAAGCACCACATCACTACATACTATAGTAATTACTAATTACATGTTTCTGCCTTCTGTAGCTTATTAGTAAATTGCATGTAGAGGGATCTAAAAGTAATTGCCCTTCTCCCGTAACTTCAGCAGCCTGCAGAAATCACAAAGAATTACCTTATTTACTTCCTAAGTGATTCCCAGTGGCCGTTTATCAAACATGCAGAAGAAAAAAAATCATACAATAACCAAATACTCTTCTGCTTACAAATGATATGTGAGGGTCACAAGAAATCTTGAGTGAAAAAGGGCTGTTAAACAGCTGCTGACTAACTGTATGTAAATATCCCCCTGTGGGTAATAGCTTAATTTTGATCATTGTTCAAAAGAGCAGGCATTTTAAATTATTAATAGGTGTCAGCTACAAAAGAATGTTTAACTGGAAACTTACAAGAAGGGAGCCTGGTCGGTACAAATGACACTGTGTTTTTAACCACCCTGGTATGTGGGAAAGAAAGGAGGCTGGAAAGAAAAGAATAAGAGGCACAATGGGCAAAAAAAAAGCCTCGTTTTTCCCTCGGACTCGGGTTTTGTGGCTTGTGGGTGTGGTATTACTTTACCACCATGGAAACTGGCCTGGACTGCATTCATTCCTTATTAAGTTTGGGTCTACGTAGGTTCCCACTCTTTTCAGAGGAAGTTGATCCCAACCAAGGGGAAATCTTGAAGCTGCAGGAAGAGCCAGGCTGTAATACACACTTATACATTTGCTCTGATGAAAGTTTTTCCACGTCCCAGCGCATGGCATGGACACCTTTCATCGTGAAGAGCGCTGGCATGGTTCTGCCCAAATAAACTGAAGATCCCATTTCAAATGATTCATTTGATAGAAACATCAAGATCACTGATGCGTGGATTGGCCTCTCTGATCTCTTTTCTAAAAGCACACAGCGATTCATGAGACTGTTAACAAGGAAGAAGAAATGGCTGGTTGTTCTGTTTCCTTTTCTTGGCTTTTATGGTGGTACTGACTTCTGGCATTTGGGGTAACCCCAAAGCATTTGCAATTGCAGTCCAGGACAAGGTAGGGTGTGCAGGATTATGGGTATATAACTACGATCTGCTGGGGTAAGAAACTCAGTCCTGGTGTTTTCTCGCTCTCTGTGCCCCCCCTTCCCGCTCCTGCTCCACACCTGTAGGGTGAAGAGGTAATATACCCGAGTAACAGCTCTCAGAATGCCTTAAATATATCTACTGTGCTACCATTTACAGACACTGTCTTCAAACACCACCTTTGATCCTCACCAAATAGCTACCAAATGAAGTAGGACAGAAATCAAAAGAACATTGGCAATCAGATGCAGACCCAACTAGCTAACGGCAGAGCCAGGACTTGAAAAGACAAATTCCCATGGCGATTTTATCTGGGAGCGGGGCCCTGTCCGTATGGAAGAAAGAGTGTCACAGGGTCAGCTGCCTCGATTACCCTGGGGCTGTAGGACAGAGCCTGGGGCAGCCTCATTAAATGCAGAAGGCTAAGCCCTCAGTACCCTGTGGCTCCTTCCTTCCCGCCCCACCCCCCACCCCCCCGGAAGGATTCTCCCAGGCTGCCTTCTCTTCCTGGCTGTCGTCCCGTCCCCTCTGCTGCCATAAATCCATTCATCCTGTGACTGTCCAACTCCTCTGACCACCCAGGCCTCCTCCATAGTCCACAGAGCATGATGACAGAATTGATGGGCCCTTGAGCCCAGATGGGATTGTAAGCCTCACACACTTAAAGCTCAACTGTGGTCATTTTGTGGGTCAGAGAGGCTCCCTCAAAGAGACTGAAAGATCCCCAGAGAAGGAGGGAGACCACCAACTTCGCCCCTCCTTCTGCTTTGCACCAGGCACTGGGCTAGGCTCAAAGAGCATCGGGCCCCTGCTGCAGACAGACATGTCAACAGCTCAGGATGGCACATCGGGAATAAGGCCATAAAGAGGCAGAAGAACAAGGGAGAGAGATGACATCAAAGCTGAGTGGCCGTTTAAGGCACAAGGATGGCTTCCGGGAGAAGACGGCCTGCATTACATTCGGGAGATGAAGAGTTTGCCACACGGGCAGATGCTTCTAAAGACCTGTGTCTTCATTTCTGGTGACTCGCAGTCTCCTCCTCTCAGCAGACAGGGCCTGTCTAGAACAAGTCTGGTCTCCACATAATGACATCTTGGTGGATTTGGGTCCTCCTGGCTATTGCCAGGCAGCTTCAATAACCTTGGGCCGAGTTATAGGAGCCCCTTAATACCCTGTGCTGGATTCCCTCCTAAGAACGAGGCCACTGAAAACCCGGCCTGACCAAGCCGGTGCACCTGTTCGGTTGCAGTATTTCAATGATTGTCCTAAAATAATATTAAAGGTTGGTATTTACGGAACCTTACTGTGGAGCAAGCAGATACCTGGTATATTAGGTGCCTAAACTCATAGTCTCTTAAAAGAAGTACTTTTGATGCTATCAACACTCCCATTTTACAGATAAAGACAGTGAGGCTTTGCAGGCTTGGGTCACATAGCCGGCAACCGGGCAGAGCCAAGATCAAACATTGTTTTGTCTGATGGCTGTGCCTCCTGGCATATCAGGTATGCAATGGCCTTCCAGATGCTACTCCTTAGTCATTGTTGATACAGGCCCTTCTGTGCTCAGTAGGGTAAAGGGCACACAGATGTTAGGTGTTCTTTCTGCCCAGGGAACTTCATTCGTTCAATTAATCTTCAGTATGGGCCAGCCTAGTGCTGGGTGTGGGATCATTGGGACAGGAAACCAACATCTCCCCTCCAGAAACTGTGGGGCAGGGAGACACATGTACTCTGATGGGTGTTTGGACATTTAATGGCTTCCCAGGAGAGAGGAGGGGAGTTGGGGTGGGCCTGGCAGGAGAGGTTTACCATGGAGAATGAGTGGATGGATGCAGTGGGCAAGAGCTTGAGAAGAGGTGTTAAGTCCACAAAGGATCATGGACCCACACGGCTAGAGAGAAAACTCATGCCAGGGAGTGGGGCTGCGGCCGCAACACAAGTTGTGGCCAAAAAAGCCCTGATAGGGAGGGCTGGGTTTGAGTTTATAAACATGGGAAAGCTCGGGGAGCCCAAGTGGCTCAGTCAGTTAAGCATCCGACTTCAGTTCAGGTCATGATCTCACAGTTCATGAGTTCAAGCCCCACATCAGACTCTGTGCTGACAGCTCAGAGCCTGAAGCCCGCTTCCAATTCTGTGTCTCCCTCTCTCTCTGCCCCTCCCCTCCTCAGACCTGCCTCTCTCCCTCAAAAACAAAAGAAACATTAAAAAATTAAAATACTATAAATGTGGGAAGGCTTTCACTGCGGTTTTTCTTCAGTCAAGGCATACCACCGCTGTGCATATCTGGGCTTTTCTGTCTGATGTCTGTTTGCTCTTTTTTTTTTTTTCTGGAGCAGTCTCTTGAACTGTAGCCTGCATTCTGGAGTGACCTTTCTAGAACATGATTCTTCAAACATAGCGCCTGCACTAGCCAGCAGTCTGAGCTTTAAGGAGCCCTCATGGTGTTTCAGAGCACGGAGATGTTGGAGAATCACTAGTCTAGATCAATCAGCTTTTGCCTCAAACCTTGTCTTCCTTGAGGCATGGAGACTTCAGCCAGATCAGTTTTATTTATAAGGCAGGAAGGGAGGATAGTGCTTATGTAGACAACCAGAAGCATCAACTTACCATTCGTGAGGATGTCAGAGACAGACGGACAAGCAAGAACACAGTGAGGCCAGGGTTTTTCAGGTACTTCCACCAGGATTTATTGAGCAGGTACTTTATGCCAGGTTCCTTACGAGCAACTGAGGAACTCTTCCAGGCACTTTTTTTTTTTTTTACATTTCAGCATTTATATCCCTTTCTTTCAATAGTAAGGAAGCCAACCCCTCCTCTGGACACCTGCCCGCACTCAGTTTCGGCTTCAGGTGGGGCTGGCTCTTACCCAAGCTCCTGGTGTGGATGTACGACTTTTTCTGGCCAATCTGAGCACGGCTCCATCTCGCTATGGTGATTGGTCAGGGTGGGCATGTGAACAAAGCCAAGGCTCCAACTGCTGCTCACCCCAGCCCCTGAATTACGTGCTCAGGAAGGACACTTTTCTTTTTGTACTCTACCACAGTGATGCTCAAGTCTGGAGCTTCTCAGAGGCCAAAAAGGCCCTCTGAGAATAAAGCCAGGGAGAAGTAGGGGACAGAGACAGTGACGAGGGGCTAATGATGTTGCTGGCGTCACTGAACATGACAGTTCCTGAAGCCTAGCCTGTCCTCAGACTTTTCAATTTCTTGCGCTGACACATTCCGTGTTTTGCATTAGCTGGTTTGCATTTGGTTCTCAGTCACTGGAAATAAAGGAGTTGTAATCCCCTAGGGGCCTGAAGGGCCACAGCCCAGAGTAGACTGAGATCAGGGGGAAATGAGCTTTCAAAATCATAGTCCGAGCAAGAAGGATGAGGAAGAAATTGCGTTCCCCAGACCCGGTAAGATAATGCAGCTGTGCTGATGGGAATAGACCTGTGTCTTTCCAGGTAGAGATCATGTGCTTTGGCCTGAAGGGAAAAGCTCAGGGTTCTGAGGAGAGGGGAGGAGCCCATCTGACAGTTTTCAATTACTTCCAGACTTCTGGGCATTGGGCGAAAAGAGTACTTGAACATGGGGTCACTCATCCTTGGTCAGAGATGATGAAGGAGTTGTCAAATATGGGCGAAGTGAAGACACCAGGCGTGTTGGTGCAGGCAGGTGGGTTTCCCACACTTCAGGCCCTGAATGCTAGCCCAGGGCCAGACAGAGATGGGGCCCTGGCAACAGTGGAGGGATGAGTGAAAGTGAGGAACGCTGTTTCCACTTTCTTTTCTTTTTTAATTTTATTTATTTTTTTAATGTTTTATTTATTTCTGAGAGAGAGAGAGACAGCGTGAGCAGGGGAGGGTCAGAGAGAGAGGGAGACACAGAATCTGAAAGAGGGTCCAGGCTCTGAGCCAGCTGTCAGCACAGAGCCTGACGCGGGGCTCGAACCCACGAACCGCGAGATCATGACCTGAGCTGAAGTTAGATGCTTAACCAAGTGAGCCACCCAGGGGCCCCATGTTTCCATTTTCAAAGCTAACATGAAGGAAACACTTAAATGCCCTTGGCCAAGGTTATTCCTAAATAATAACGTAGCAATGAAAGGGATGGTTTTCATGAAAGGGGGTCCAGGAATTCATGTTGGTTCCTAACAATCAGCATGACTGTTTTCAAATGAACCCTAGCAAGGTGATCTTATTTCCTTTTCCTCCCTCCCTCCTTCCCTGCCTTCCCGCCTTCCTTCTTTCCTTTTTGGGGGGATTGTTGGCAATTATTAGGTAGATCAGGAAAATGCAACTGGGCACACTCTATAATAAAGGTTTTATGATCTCCTCTTGGGCAACATGAAAAACTCTGGCTAGGGTAAAAACGCAGTGAGGAAGGTGGACTTGTAACCACTTCAAGAACCATGCCCAGAGCTCGCTGATTAATTCATTCCTGTTCAACTTGTCACTTCAGGAGCTCTCCAGGGGCCCGAGATAAGGCTTTGTCCTTGGCTCTCTCCTGTTAAAACAAATTTTGTGAATACTTGAATGAAGGCATAGAAAGCTTCTTATCAAGTCTGTGGATGCCACTGAACCGGGCGGTGGTGGAGGAGGATGACAAATGAGGCGGATGGGAGAATTCTAATCCAAAAGCTCTCAGTGGGCTATGGGGATGCAACAAAGCTCACAAGGGAAAAAAAAAAAAAAAAAACCATAATGGGGAGAGGAAGCCTCTGCAGTGGCACTAAGACACCACTACTGTGTAATTGTAGAGTGACAGACCTCTTTCTGGGGAGCAGCCAGAGAAAAGAGAGAAGTTTTGTTCAGCACCCACTCAGCCAGCATCAGCACTCTCCCTGGCAAGAGGCAATTTGGGGTTGCATTAACAGAAGTAGAATGTGTAGGACAAAGAAGGTTAAAGCCTCGTCTCCAGGGCTTTGCTAGTCACATCTTGCCAGAGTCTTGTGTTCAGTTCTCAGCCCCAAGATTTACGAGAGCAGCTGAAAATCTTGAACGCACACAAACATCATCCCAATGGCACAAGGAATTATAGACGCTCACCCTGGAAAAATATTTCAGAAGGCATCATAGTCCCTATTTTCAGCTCATCAAGGAGCTGGCAGCCGAAGGGGACTAGACACAGTGTCTGCTTCCCAAGGGTTAGAATTAACACCAAGGAGTAGAGGAGCCCATATCCTGGGTCCTTTCATATTTTGAGTGAAGGAACAACAGTACTGTTGTCCGAAGTCAAAGCTACTGTATGGTAAGGAAGTGAGCTCTCCAGCACAAGAGGCATCCCAGCAGAGGCTGGACGTGGCTTAGCGGGAATTTTGTTGAGGAGGCTCCAGCATTAGCTGAGCTACGGGAACTAAGTGACGGCTCTACCAAGACCTCCCTCCACCTCCTCCATCTGTAGCTTCATGATGATAATCACCACCATGGATCCACCATGGGAGGAAAAGAGATAGCGACAGGGAGGGGACAGTCACAGTGTCCCATGTGCAGCAAAGTGGAGGAGGAAGCAGATTGAAACCAGGCCACTGGATTGGGGTCTCGGTGGTCCCTGAGGACCTTTGAGAGAACAGCAGGGTGCTTTTCGTTTCGAGGGGTGTCGTCACAATGATCTCTCGAGCCTCCGCCGTGATATGGAAAACCACTTCCAAAATTAAACCTCCATTGAGAGCACACGTTAATAACACACCAAAGGACACATAAATTACACCTGCGAGTCATATCCCATTGCAGATGAATACCCTGAAGAATGTCACATTTCAACAATATCAAGAGCACACCATAATTAAGCCACCACTCGGGGCTTGGAAAGCTGTGTTCGATCACTATGGACACACACAGCAAGCGAGATGAATAAAGCCTGAAAAATCTCCCAACTGGGAGCCGTGCTATCGTAGCGTAGGATTCAAAGTGAGGCTCCTGGAGTCGCGTTGCCCTGGATTTTAATCCTGGTCCCACCAAACCCCAGCTATGGAACCTTGAGTGAGTTACCTCACCTCACTGGACCCCAGTTTCCTGGTCTGTAAAACAAGGAACTCAGGTGAAGTTCTTGGCCGCATTGGTTGAGATAATGCGTGCAAACGTTGTGCCTGGAGTGATCACCCTGCACGAGAGGGCTGTCTCCTGGCTCTCATGAACATGGGTTCACGTGTCCGGCCAGAGGTTAATGTCAAATATCCTCCACGGTACCGCCCGCTCCCGTCACGCGCTCCACCTACTTAGCTCAAGTGGGCATTTCCAGTTATTTTTAAACTGAAACATGATTGCGGCTTTGACATCATGATTACAGCACTCGTGCTTGACTGGGTGAACCCCTCCCACCCAAAGTGAGGGGACTGTCGTCTCCTGTGACTCCCGCTCCCAGCCTGAGAGAACGAGTAATAATCAACGTTCCATGTTCAACAAGTCAGTCACTGAAAGCTGTCTGGTTCATGATTACGTAGCGAGGTGCTTGCGGAAGGCAGAATGCTGGCCCGCGCGCAGGCAGAATCGAATTCAAGTCTCGGAGCTCCTCCTGAGATGTGACTTCCAGCGGCTCGCTCATCCTGACACATGATGATGTCATCGGAGCCTCAGAAGCACCCTCCGAGACCAGAATCAATTAGCATTCTATCTGGGAGAGTCGCATTTTGTTGAACGTCCTTTTATCCATTTTTTGTGCAATCTATTTGCATGAAAATGCCATAGCAAACCTCCTAGTTTGCTTCAGATACCCTGATTCACTCCCCCTGCCCTCCCCCACCCGCTTTGCTTATCGTCTCTTCTCCCCACGTCTCTGCTTTTTCCCTCCTCTTGACCTCGCCTCGCAATCCATTCCCAAACTCCGAGCCACTCCTCTTCATAGTCTGAAGTGTGTCCCACACACACCTCCCTCAGTGCTCACATAACCCTATAGTAGTATGACTTCTGTTACTCTCGATTTTATAAAATCGGATCATATTGTACACACTTCTCCGTTGAATCAGGAGCCCCTCCGGGCGAACGGGCTCATGGTTTTTGGAAGGCGGCACCACATTCTGCACTGTGGTTAGAGGCATCAGTGGGCTCACACCCACTCCCCTTCTGCTGGACACCCACCTCATTATCTCAGTTCTAACTCCAGAGATGACGGAGCAGTAAGCACCCCTGAGTGCACACACCCCCTTCCTTTCTGGCACTTTGATCTCAATGGGCTGAACGTCTACATCTCTTTATTCAGAGAAGAAAACCAAAATAGGCAGACGTAAGGGGTTCTGTTTGGGACCACGTGGCCAATAAGTATCAGCAACTGTTCAGAGCAGGCCCACCAGCCACTGTTCTGCTTGCTCTTTGTTTTACCAGGCTCTGCTCTTCCTCTAACTTTCTGTTCTAGAAGTTAAGTTTATTTCCATCAAGTGGAGTCGAGGTCTTCCCTGATTCCCTTTGTCCCCGGGACAGATACAGTCACCTGTCTGGCTGTAGCTAGGCTCCTGGTAGCACTGCGTGGGGGGAAATTCAGCACAGACAAGGAGCTCAGGGCCGCTGCTAATGCACATGGCAAGGACTTAGGGAAGTCATGCTAAAAATACTACTTCTGCCCAGTAAGTAAGCACGAGCAACCTTGGGCCTCGTTCGTGTCCATCTTGATAGCAGGGCCTGAGTCCCTGGGCACGTCGTCAAGGGGCTCCAAGATCCCTGTGACAGGTTGGGCCGGATTGGCCAAGAAATCCAGTGGCCCTTTTCCTGAGCCAAACTCTTCTCACCTGTGGACTGGGAAGAGGAGAGCATTGGAAACTTGGGCCTGAGGGGGCTTCTCCTTCAAACCTGCCATCTCACCATAGAGAAGACGAAGGCCCAGGGCAGCAAGGAGGCGTTGGCAGGGTCCCAGGTTGCTGGTGCCGGGATTCAGATGGGCGTCCAGAGCTCCTGGCTTCCTCGTCCTATGTTACTGTTATTGCTGCCCCGAGGACCGGCGGCGATTTGGGTTGGGGCCGGGGTGGTGGAGCACAGGCTACCTCTTTCCTGCCTCTGACATGCTCACCTTTCTTTCCTGCTCTCCCTTCCTGTATGACATGCACACAGATGAAGGTCATGGGCTTTCAGGTCCCAGGGTGCCTGGGTTTCATTCTTCGCTCTACCACCATTCAGTGACCTCAGGAGAATCACTTGACCTCTGTGGGTTAATAACAGAAGCCAGTCTACTAGGGTGCCGAGAGAAAAGCTTAACACGAAGCCCACCACATAGCATGCACTCAATAAATGTTGGCTGTGTCTTTTCTTTCTTATTTGCTCCTTCAAGTTCTTGCAAAACCTCTCTGCAATTCCCAAAGCCTCCCATACAACTTGTTCCCCCCCCGCCAAACAACAGCTCTCTTGACGTATGTGTAGACGTGGGCCCCTCCGTGAAGCGTCCGACCCCTCTTTTGCGGCCTTTCATCCACCGAACCCCTGAGGAATTGTCGGCCTGCATTTAACTTCTCCGGAAGCAAGACTCTGCTGATCGCTTTCTGGTGAACACAGCAATGAACTTGTCAAGGAACCAGCCAGGAGGGAGGTGGTGGAGCAGTGGGAGCAAGGGCAAGCAGGTATGCAGCAGGCTGGGGGGGCTGGGGCCGTCCATCTTGATTCTTCTCTCCATGTCCAAGTGTAAAGGGATTTGTGTCTACAAGCCTGTCTTCACCAACCTCGGGGAAGAAGAGAAGGCATTTAATTTGAAAATTTTACTCTGGCCACAGGGGAAGATTCTGGGGCAATTAGGGATATTGTAATTTCTTACTAAGGTCAAAACGAAATTGTGGGTAGATTCCACGAGTCACCTTCCAACACAGAAGAAATAAAGGAACTTTCTGAGTGACTTGCTGTGGGTGAACCTGTGCGCTCCCTTCCCTTAACGAGTTGGGTTGGGGGCCAGGGAGGTGGAGCACAGGTTACCTCTTTCCTGCCTCTGACATGCTCACCTTTCTGGAAACCCAATAAAATTAATTCACAGCGCAGATTATTAATTCATCCTGGCATGTGAATAATTCATGGTGGAGGTAGCTGTATCACATTTTCACATTTTGGAGTGCACGCCCTCTCCTGCTATTGCCTCAGGAGAGAGATGGCTTCTCCCACCCACCTGCCCAAGTACATGAGGGACCAAGCACTCGGTCACCTACTCCTCAAGGACACAAGAACCCTGATCTCAGCCTGATGCTCACTCTGAGCCCAGCGGCCAGAAAGTATGCAGCTGCAGTGACCCAAGGTGACCTGCCGCAGTCAGGATGCCTCTTAATAACCGCGGGGACTGGCTTGTCAGGTTCGCGGCTGCATTAGGATGTAAAAGGAATTCCTATCATGAATGAGCGCCATAACCGATTACAATTTGGTCCTACAGGAGGGCTTCTGTCGAACTGCCCATCAATTATGCACCTTCTCAACGCACCTCCAAGGTGGGCCTCTCATGGCAGGGATGTGTTCCAACCAGTCTCCTCCGGGCAGGTGTCTCCACATAGGAGACAAGCCACTGCCAATTGGGAGCCTTCAAGGAGCCAGGGTGCAAAGGTCTAAATGGGGGCAGGGAAGAGATGAGCTGGTCTGGAGGCTTCTCCCTCGAACACGACTAAGAGGAGTGGACCGTATCTGCTATGCCCATGCTCAGTGTGTATCGTCACTGGATCAGAGCCTGCAGGTGACCCTGTGATGCAAGTGGGAAGGCAGGGCTGCTCTTGTGAGGAACCAGGAACCTGCCACGCACAGAGTCACCGGCAATGGGCACTTCTGTCCGGCGGGTTCTGGCTGGGCCTGAGAACATACCTGGTCAGTCTGGCAAATAATGCTCGTGTTGATGATTTCACCAAGGCAGATGCTCACCTCAACTCCGTTCATTGGCTAATCGTGGTCTGATTCAAAGCCAGTCCCCATGTTCAAGGTTGGGGACCTGGACACGACTTGGACCCTGATCTTGTGTTCTCAAGCTGGAGAAGGATACCCAATAAACTCTTGGAGGTGACAGCGCTGTGTCAACAGAGAAGGCACTGTGTGAGCCAGGGGGCCAGGGGGGCCAGAGCTGCAGGCAGGCCTCTCCATCCATGTTCATCCAGCCGCCCCTGCCCCCCTCACTGCACACCAGCCGCTCTGGCCATTGGGCTTCCACCCCAGGAATGCTGCCCAGTGCAGTCTCCCACCACAGGGCACACAGCTGTCCCCTTTCCATCCTCTGGGCCATCCCAGTGGCCTCAACAAGCTCCCATTTGGCTTCTTTCCTTTAGAGCACCAATCACAATCATGTTTTCTCTCTGCCGCCAGGTTCCAGGCTCCAGGACCCCAAGGTCTGATTTATGCACCTGTAACCTGTCCCGGAGCACATTTGTATCTTAATAATGAACGCAAGGCAAGCCCCCAGGACAGCTGAGAGAGAGGGGAAACCAAGAGGCCCCAGAAGGCCCAAGGAGACAGCACTACTCCACCTGGGAAATCTGAGACAGCTTCATGGAGGAGGTGGCATTAGAGCTCTGGGGATTCTCCAGCTGTGAATTACAGGATGTCTTTGTGCCTTGTTTAGACGTCCAAAGACGACTCATTAATTCACAATAGGGGGCAGAATTCTGCAGTGACCAGACTGTTTGTATACTTACCTACCTGTCAGAACACTTGGGAAACACTGAGATGTTCAGGAGCTTTCCATCTGAGCTTGAAATACGTGCGTGTTTGTCGGGAGAGGACTTGGGAAGGGGGGTAGGTGGGCGCAGACGATGGCAGAGCTTGGAGGCAGAGCTCTCTCCCTCCCTCTCACAGCACTTCCTTCTAGAGATATAACATTTGATTTTGCCAAATATTTGGTCAACCTCTTTTCTCTGGGCGGTGCCTCTGTGAAGCAACACACTCTTGGCCTTCCACCTTCCTCTTTTTCTAAAACAATGTATTTATTTATTTTGAGAGAGAGAGAAAGCACGAGTCAGGGAGGGGCAGAGAGAGAGCGGGAGAAAGAGAATCCCAAGCAGGCTTCATGCTGTCAGCCCAGAGCCCAACACGGGGCTCAAGCCCATGAATCATGAGATCATGACCTGAGCTGAAGTTGAATACTCACCCGACTTAGCCACCCAGATGACCTTGCCTTCTTATATCCACACCTCCACACACACCCACGTCATGCTCCCTTCGTATCCTGGACAGCAGTGGAAGAGTTCAGCCTGAGGCTTCTGGGCCTCAATGTGCGAGTGTGAGGCTTAGCACCTTAACAGGTGTGGCCCCTCGGCCTCACAGAGAAGGGCTGGGACGGTCACAGGGATTATGCAGGGTAGAGGCAGGGCTTCAGACTTGCTTATGCCCCTCAGAGGCAGGCGGTCATCTCCCTCTGGTCTCCACTGCTGGCTGGGTCCTCATGTCCATACCACTCCTCAGGGCTGAGCTGAAATCTAGGGGCAGAAGCCTGGCCTTGCATCCCACCCCAGCCCTGCCATTTCCTTCGTCCTGTGAATTTTCTGACCCCTAGTTGCTTTGTCTATAAAATGACAATTCCTTGCATGTATTGTTCTGACTTCTAGAAATTGGCATCAAAACATTTATGAACTTTCCTGTCTTAGAAATTAAATGAGATGATGGACACCGGGGGTGGGGGTGGGGAGAGTGAGGAATGGGGAAAGCATCAAAATAGGAAAACAACCAGTTTGTCTAATTACAAAAACAAGAGAGATGGAAAAATACTCAAAATTCGGAGTGGGGGAGGGAAAGTGACCATTGGCATTGTATGAAAGACATTATTAGACTAATGTAGCAATCTATGCATCAACTGTCTAAACAATTTCAAAGTCAAGAGCAAATGCACAATTTTTTATAACTATAGAAATGGTTAAAATTAAAACTGAAAATTTCATCAGAGAAAAATCTTGGGAAAAAACGGGAAGAAGTTAATAAATTATACTTCTAAACAATTTTTAATCTTTGTTTTTTTTAATTTTTAAAATTTTTTAATGTTTACTTATTTTTGAGAGAGAGAGACAGGGTATGAGTGGGGGAGGGGCAGGGAGAGAGGGAGACACAGAATCCAAAGCAGGCTCCAGACTCTGAGCACAGAGCCTGATGTGGGACCTGAACTCAGCGAGATCATGACCTGAGCCAAAGTTGGACGCTTAACCCACTGAACCACCCAGGCACCCCTTAAACATTTTTTTTTTAATGTTTATTTTGAGGGAGAGACAAGTGCGAGCAGGGGAGGGGCAGAGAGAGAGGGAGACACAGAATCGGAAGCAGGTTCTAGGCTCTGCACTGTCAGCACAGAGCCCAATGAGGGGTTTGAACTCATGAACCGCGAGACGAGATCATGACCTCAGCTGAAGTCAGTCGCTTATCTGACTGAGCCACCCATATGCCCCAATTTGTATCTTTGTTAGAAAAAAAAAAAGCAACAGATTTAAATAGAAACGAACTCCTTATGTTTCTTGATTTCCCATCTGGGGACCTAGTAAGAGGGTGGTAGTTTTATAGGGGAGCAACATTACCCCAAGGTGTACAATAAAGGCTAAGGGAACAGGACCAGGCCAGAGTGCCCACCTCTGCAGACATCACCCTGGGGCCGATCCCATCCAGTGCAGACCACTAGCAATGACCTGCTGGGAGGGAAGCTCCTGTCTGCTGAGTCCCCAAGATTCAGGCACATTACATAGCTTCGTATAAAAGCCCAGGAGTGTCCCTCCCTCTGGAAACAAATGGGTAAATCCCACTTGAGGTCCGCCATGGAGACATCTTCCCAAAACAAAGATAAGCCCACTCAGGAAAGATGACCATACAAGGCAGCTCACAGACCTGCAAGTTCCACTGTTTGTTTGGTTTTTCTCAGAATTTCAAGGAATAGATCATTACCAAGCTACGTAAAGTGTTTCAGATGTTAAAAAAAAAGATGAAACAATACCAATTCCTTTTATAAGCTAGAATATCGTGTTTGACAAAGATAATATACAAAGAAGAAATCTACAAGATAATATCACAGTGAATTTACATGTAAAGATTCAAAATGAAGTATGTATGTGTATCAGATTTCAGGAGGGTATTAAAAAGATAATGCACGTTGGTTAGGTAGGTTACAATCTGGGCATGAAGGTTTAAAATCTATTAGCATAATTTATCAAGATAAAAATAATAAGAGAAAACATGATTGCACCGTTACAGTCCTATTAAAATATATTTACATAAAAATTTCTGAACAGAAAAATTGCTGAGCAGGATTTCATCAAAACAAAAACACTTTTGTTCTTCAGAAAACACCAACTGAGAGAATGGAAAGACGAATCACAGAGAAGAAAATATATATGCAAGCCATACATCTGATAAAGGATGTGTATACAGAATAAAATACCAAACGCTTTTACAACTCAATAAGAAGGTCAACAGCGCAGATAAGAAACAGACAAAATGTTGGAACGGGCCCTTCCCCCCAAAAAAGATGTGTAAATGGCCAAGAAGCACACGAAAATAGGCTTACCATCACTAGTATTAAGGCAATGCAAATTCAATTCAAAACGAACCATCAGTACCATCCTCTGGAACAGCTGTCAGGTCAAGGACGGACAAAATGCCAAATGTTGCAAAAATGTGGAGGAACTGGAAACTTCTCCCATGGCTTTCAGAATATAAGTGGTACAACCACTTTGAAAAATAGTCTGACAGTTTCCTAATCAAGTTAAATGTACACCTACTGCTCAGCCCAACAGTTCTGCTCCGAGATACCTACCCAGGTGAAATGCAAACATGTTCATGCAAAGACTCACCAAGGTTCATAGCAATGTTACTTATAATAGGTCAAAACTAGAAGCAACTCAAATGTCTATCAACTAGTAAATAAATAAATGACCGGGTGCATTTACACAAAGGAATACTCCGTAACAACAAAAAAGAAATGAACGCCTAAAGTGGGGAGTAACAGTGAATCTCAAAAGCACTGTGTTAAGTGAAAGAAGTCAGATGCCAGATACAAAAGACTATATATCATGTAATCCCAATTACCTGAAATTTCTAGCAAAGAGACAGCAGATGAGTGCCTGGGGCTGGGTGAGAGCGGAGTGCCTTTGGAGGTGATAGAAATGTTCTAAACTTGATTCTGATGGTAAGTTCCCAGCTGTAAAGATTTACTAAAACGTAACCGTATACTTAAAAATCGGTGACCGTTATGGTAGGTCAATTTTGCTCCCGCAAAGCTGTTTTTTAAAGTTTCTGAAAGGACATACAGCAAATTGATAAGTTGTTATCTCTGAGCGATAGAACCAAGCATAATTGGTTTGGTTCTTGAGTTTCTCTACTTTTCCCTTTCAATTGGCATGTGCTACATTTGTAATATTCAAGAATTTCCCCACAGAGAACACTGAGAATTACATGAGATTATGTTCCTTGCAGTTGTTTGCACTGAGTGGGTGCTCGATAAATAGAATGTTCTATCTTTATTAAAAAAATCCCCCCTGCTTACAGCCACGTCCCATGCAGCCAGCTCTCTGATCCTCCCCCATACATCCCAGGGCAGTACTGGAGCCTCAAGCCCACCAGGGTGACACGATGCCCGAGCCAGTGGCCTCTGGACACCCAGTCTCATGGAGGGTCTATCATTGCTCTTAGCAGGCTCGCCTGTCCCAGACTTTCTTCCCCTGGTGAGCCCGGGCTCCCACTGCTCATTCCCCCATCAGACTCATACCATGTACCACGTACCACGCAAGCTAAAAGAAAAGAATAGTTTGCCCCCAAAAGTTATAATGTTGCAACAAACAGAGACTTCCAGGTTCTGCAGGTAGAGTGAGGTCTGAGCATAGCTGCAAAATAGAAGAAATAGCCAGTATCTTCCAATCACTCACCCCAGAGGAAAGGGATGGAGAACCAGAACCGGGACTTTGCGGTTCTGCTGGTGACAAATCCCAAAGGGTAGGTTCTGAAGTCGGGCAATCCTGTTGCTGGCTTGAGCAGGTCCTGAGTATCAGTCAGCATCTGTCTTCATTGCCCTGCCAAGCTTTTGTGAGAATAATTCTAGTAAAAGGGAAAGTGCATTGTCTCTTGCAACACACTGCCCATGTTGTGAGCTACGCTTGCTCTAACTGTTCCTGGCCATGTAGATTCTAGCTTGGGTTAGGCGGAATCTGCCAATCGTGGGAATTGTCCGCAAGCAGGGATCTCCTTTGAGGCCCACAGTGGGAGTCGCTGTGGGGGGAAAGAGTGGGGAGCAGAATGGGAAATTCCAACAGGAGGGTTCTAGCCAAAAGGAATATCATCAAAATCCTGAAATCGGGCCAGGGTGGAATAGTACTGACTGGATTTATCCGCCTGCTGTGAATGAATAGGAAAATGGAACAAATATATGAAACAGTTCTTTCCAAACATGGGCGCTAGGCAGCACAGGCTTGTGATCCTTGAGAGAAGAGCAACAGAACAGGGGAATCCTGCAATCAACCCAGGCTCTGCTGTGCTCACCCCGGCTTTCTGCCTAGAGGCAAGATCTAGACAGCAGGTATGAGAAAGGTGCGGGGGGGTGGGGGGAGTAGGGCAAGAGAACTCACAGTCATGCTCAGTTGAAAGTGTAGAGATGGAAGTTTGGGAAAGCTGAAATGGCTAGAAGTTACAGCACATATTTCTGGAACAGAGAAAAAGAGTTCCAGGAATCTGCAGAGGAGGCTGTTTGGGTCTTTGATAGTGTGAGGCTTTGCTTTCCTAGCATGAAACTCCACAAAATCGGGCAAACAGTTGCTGGGAAGTTGTAAGCCTGACAATTCCCAGCACTTGCACGGGGCAGGGAGATGTCTGAACACTGATGACAAGAAAGGTGAGTCCTCACTGGTCACCTGGGCATTCAGTGGGACCTCAGAGGGGTCGCCCCTAAATATTCCAGCCCTAGCATGTGAAGGCTGCTCCAGCCCAGACCCAGCAGCTCTCAGAAACAGGCTGCAAGTGATTAAATAATCCACGAGAGGCTTAACTGCTTTCCTGGACAAAAATCTAACTTCCTTCAAAGGAAGACAACAAAATCCAGACAGTCAACACAAAATTCACCGTGTCCGTCATCCGCTAAAAATTACCAGACACACCGAGAAGCAAAGAGAAGCAGACTGTAAGGCAGAAACACCTGTCAACAGGAAGAGATGAGAATAGCAGGAATTCTGGAACCCGCAGACAAGGACGTTAGAACAATTGTCATGTTAAGAAATTAAAAGGAGGGGCGCCTGGGTGGCTTAGTCGGTTAAGCGTCCGACTTTCGCTTAGGTCATGATCTCGCGCTTCGTGGGTTCGAGCCCCGCATCGGGCTCTGTGCTGACTGCCAGCTCAGAGCCTGGAGTCTATTTCAGAGTCTGCGTCTCCCTCTCTCTCTGACCCTCCCCTGCTCGCGCTGTATCTCTCTCTCTCCTAGAAATCAAATAAAAATATTTTTAAAAAATATTAAAAGGAAAATAGGAACTCAATGCGAAGGGAAGCAGAATCTGAACAGGGGCATGTGGATGTCCAGGGATTAAAAAAATACGGTATCTGTAATGAATATTTCACTGGATGGGATTAACAATGGATCAGATACCAGAAGGGAAAAGGTCAGTGAATTTGAAGGCTCAGCAAATGAATTAACCCACAGTAAAACCCAGATCCGGAAGGCTCAGCAGCGCCTCAGTGAGCTACCGGACGGTATCAAACAGACAAGCACGAACGTGAAAAGGAGGGAGGCAGAAAAGTACGTGGCAAAAATGGTGGCCGAACATTTTTAAATCTGATAAAAATATATAAACCCACAGACCCCGAAAAACTCAACAAACCCCACGGAAAAGAAACACAGAGGAAACCGAATGACAATACATCATCATCTGGTTGCTGGAAAAAAGAAATAAAGAAAAAATTGCAAAGCAGCGAGAATGAAAAAAGATGTGCTGCCTAACAGAGCAGCCGAAGTCTGCAATCACTTTGCAGGAGTGAGGAGAGAGAGGGGCGGGGGTGAGGAAGACCGGATAGCACCAGCCCAGGGCACCTGGGGGGTGGGAAACTGCTCTTGGACCAGAGCACACCCCCACGGAAGACACGTTTTTGTTGTTAATTTTTCTCTTGTTCTCACCCTGAGTATGTCGTTTCAGAAGCATGGATGCTCCCTCTAAGGAAAGAAAGAAAAATCTTCATCCTCTCTATCAGCCACCCCCCACCCCCCACCCCTCAGAAGACACTTATCAGGGAGCTGGCTGCTCTCCAAATTTCCCTGCCTGGCTCGCCGCTCTTAAAATACCCTCAGTCACAGGCGCTTCTAGAATGTGAGTTGACCTGGAACACTTTGCGTCAAGGGCAACAAAGCTTTCAAGTGGTTTCCTGGAACAAGAAAGAGAGAGAGAGAGATGGGGGCGGGGGGGGGTTTGAAAATTAGACTTAGCAGACAACACAAGCGGCACAGAACAGAGAGGTTGATCTTGGAAAGAATGCCAACTGCCTGCCCCACGCATGTCTCTGAATCCTGTCTTTCCACCAGTGAAACGGGGGCCATGGCAGCTACGTTGCAGAGTACACGCGAGGAGGAATCTAGATTCTACCTGTAAACTGGGGGGCCCAGGGGCTGCAAACAGTGAACACACAGCGCCTGCAGCCCCTTTTCATGTTCTAGAGTCTGGTTCTCTCCAGAAGCGCTTGACCCCAACGTCGGTGCCTCTTGGGCCTCCATAGGCTCCCTCCGCGAACTGCAGATCGCCTCTGACAAGTTACTCTCTAACATCCTGCTTAACCACTCTGGACCAGTCACGGAGCAAGGATAACAGAAGTCGCCACACAGGCGTGTGACCATGACGAGATGTTTTCCCGTTTGCAAAGCGCCCAGCACGGCATCTAGGCATCACAGGGATCCAATTCTCGAAAGTTGCTTCCTCCAGCTTCCTCTCCTGGAGGAGCTGTTGAGAATTCACAAATTCACAAATTGCGGAGTGTCTTCCTCCAGCTGATTCTCACATCACACAAGCATCTTGCCGTTCTACTTTCTTACACCCTCCCATTTCCCCTTGACCGACCCCCCACAAGCTCACAGCCAGGGGAGCCATGAAATCCAAAAGGGAAAATAACCCTCTGCATCGATGAGCAGAGGGAAGCACAAAGCAAAGACATCTTTTCATCGGGCTTCCCTGACGGCCTCATTGCTCTGATTGGCTGCTTCCTGTCCATCTCCCTTCTTGTGTTGATGCACGTCTCCAATCTGGTACCTAATAAACTACCCAGTTTCCAGAATTGTAACACCAGATTGCCAACGGTCAGGTGAGGAACCCAGAACAACTCACTGGGTCCAACAGAAGACGCGTCAGTAACGATTCTTGTGTGGGCAAGAGGCAGGTACCTGATGCTGGGTACCCAGCAGACAGTTCAGAGAGGCGGCCTCACCTCCCATTGACCCGCCTTTGATTTCAGCCTCCCAAGTCACCCTGCACAGGCTAAGACTCAACCCACACTGCCAGCTTCTCCCTGCAGGCAGAGCTGAGCAGCTCTCTGTCCCTCCCTCCAGCACTGTCAGGGACCGCTCAGCCTGTCTCCGAAGGGAACCCTCACATCAGTGAGGCCAGGGCCCCGCTTCTCAGCCTTCCCTCAGATGGTTCGGAGGCATCCTCTGTGCTTCTCACAAGTCTTAGTGAAACCGGACTCTGCCAGCAGTGACCCCTCACTAAAGAACTTGTCCACGTCACTCTCCCTGCTCCTTCGTCCCTCCCACATAAACCACTGGCACCCCGGTCCCGGAATCAGCATCTCCTTTGGGGAGACTGCAAACTAAAACAGCATGCAAACCTTTTTAGGACCGGCCCTTGGCTCGATGGATATATAGTGCGCGCCGCAGGCGCTATGGGCCCAAACCCTGGTTCTGTGAGGTTCAGGCAGAGCCTCTGTTCCCATGTCTGTAACGTGGGTGTTTGCAAAGGCCCCTGTCGCCCCTACTGCTTCCAGGACGTGTGGCCCTGCAGACACAGAGAGCATCCATTATGTGGCTACAGGAGGCCGTTTTAAGTCTGCTCCGAGGCCACGCTCTGCAAAGGCCGGTTGTGGCCCAGGCAGTCGCTGAGCTCTGGAGATCGGCCTCCCAGACATTCAGGTGACCCCCACTCAGCAGACCTCCCCTACAGACCCGGCTCATTTGCAGGCTGATGGCACTGCTGCACGTGAGACAATGGCTTCATCACGGCCCCAGAAGTTGTAAGAGCACTGAGTTCCAGGCCTACCTCTGCCTCATTCAGCCATTCACTCATTCATTCATTCATTCATTCATTCATTCAACTAGCATTTATTTGAAAATCTAGTTTCTTCTAGCCACTCTATAGGACCTGGGTATATAGCAAAGAATAGCTTCTTCTCACAAGCGTCACAATCTCCTGAGGGTCAAGGCAGACAAATGGGCAGTTGCAATATAGTAGAGGGTGGTGAGTGGAGAGGAGGGGTGTGGAGGCGTGAGGAGCAGAGGAGACCAAGGGGGTGCGATGCATCAGATGCTCTCACCCCCCTTCCCACATCTTCCTAGCCCGCCTTTTGCTCTGGCCACTGCTGCCACCACCAGCGGCCTTCAGACATGGCCTGATGGCACTAAACCCCAGCTGCACCTCCCACCTCCTGTCCCGGGGCCTCACTGACCAGAGGGGACATCTGTGAGTTGCTCAGCCACACTGACACACGTGAGGAGTCAACACACCCTGAGCCAAACAGACCAGTGGGGGATATGAGCTGCTCCCCCCTATCCAGGGTACAAACCTCACAGACATATTCCAGAAGGTTCCTCTGAGTGGCCCCAATTGCTAGCAGCTAGCAGCTATAGCCAGCTCAATGACACAGGCATGGGCTGGCTCCTCCTTTCCCCCTCCTCCTTCTTCTTTGCAGTCTGCTCACCCCGAGACCATTTCCCCAAATAAAATACCTACGTGCAAGCCCTTGACCTAAGAGCTAGTTGAGGGGCCTGAGACTGGGGGTGGGGGCAGGTATAAGCCAAGAGAGGGAGGTCAGGAAGAAGTCCTGGAGGAGGTATCTCCTGAATCCTGGGCAGGCGTAGAGGCTAGGTGAAGAAGGAAATGAGCAGGGGTCCCCGTTCCTGGCCAGGCAGCAGAGCCATGAACAAAGCTGCAGCTGTCAGAGAGAACACAGTGCCTCCCGTGAGCTAAGAGCGGTTCACTCAGGTAGGAGAGCTGTGAGGGCTGGCGCGGGGCGAGCAGGCAAGTGCTGATGGGAAGACCTCGGCTGTCAGCTGGGGACTTCACCCCGGGGGCACAGAGGGGTGGTGGAAACAAGGCCACAAGGCACAGCCTTCCTGCACAGTGTGCCCGTCTGTGTCCAACCTGACACTGTGCTAACCAAGAGCCACGCACCGTCTAGTGCCCGCCCAGGTCCCGGTGAAGAAACAGGCGCAGAGAAGTTAGGTCACTTGACTACGGGCACACAGCAAATAAGTGATGGAGACCGGCTGCAGGTGAAGGCAGAGGGCCCCAAAGGCCATGCTCTCAGCCACCAGTCTCTGCCGCCTCCTTCAGCCTCTTGGCCCAGATCAGGCGTTCTCAACCGGGCGTGGTTTTGCACACAGGGGATACATGGCGAAGTCTGGAGACGTTTCTGGTCACCGATATGGGAAGAGGGTGCTGTTGGCGGCTAGTGGGTAGAGGCCGGGAGAGCTGCTAAGCACCTTACAATGCACAGCACAGCCCCTGTCACCCCGACGGCCAGGAATCACCCAGGTCAACGTGTTGGTCTAGCCCAGGAGGCCGAGAAGCCTCGCTCCAGGCAGTGCTGTCTGTGCTAACAGCTCCTCTCTCTGCTGCGTCTCCTTTCGTGGTGAGAGCTGAGTGGCAGGAGGTCAGGACCGAGGGGAAGAGAAGGGGAGGCGGGAGGAAGCCTACCAGCCGGTGGGGGAGAAATAAAACAGCAGCACCCCATGCGCCCAGTGCTTTCACGACTGCGGTGGAGCTAGAAAGGGCGTGTTCCTGTCCATGAATTAAGCACGTTGAATCATTCAGCACAAGGGACGCGACAGACAGACGGTTTCCGCGCTGACCCGGGCTACACGCAGCAGCCAGGAGAGCAGGGGCGTGCCCCGGGACCCCCAAGCATCCGGCGGAATGGGGCGTCCTGAATTTGGGCAGATCAGAACCGCCGTGGAAATTCCACCACGGGGCCATCAGAGCAATAAAGCCTAGATCTGGAGGGTCAGACCCCGAGGCTGCCTTCCAGCTCAAGAGGTCAAAAAGACTTCCACTTCACTTTACGAAACTGACATTTCTGACATTTACAGCAAGGTGAAGAAAAGCAGAGCCCGAGTGGGGGTTGCAGAGCGCTAGACCAGGCAGAGCTGGCAGGAGCCGGTGGGATAGGGTCATGCCCTCGGCAGGAAGGAAGTCGCATGGGCCCTGCCATTTCTCCTCCCAGGCTCCGGAAACCTCTCCGAGGGTAGCAGGGGGGACACCCATCCAACAGCTGAGACTTCCACATGCCCAGAGGGACGATACAGGGGCACACGGTCTGATGAAAGCATGCAAGGCTTCCCTAGAAAACCCATCTTCAGGGCAGCTGAGAATTTGGGTACCAGGGTACCCATGCCAGCCAACCCCACCACCCTCATCTGCTCCACCCACGTCCCAGCTGTGGTCCAGGCGGCCACGCCAACCCTCACTTGGGTGTTCATGGCCACAGCCCCAGAGTCCCGGGCCCCACGGACACACCCATGTTCCTACTGCCTCTGCCCACTACTCTCCAAGAACAACAAAGCCGGACGCTAGTTTGTGGCGTAAGGATGGATTTAATCAGTCCTGACCGCTGCGGCGGGGAAAAGATTCTAGCGTGAAGTGAACCAAGCCTGGATTTGCCCAGAGGGGACTGGACATTTTAAAGGGCCACTGAAGGCTAAGGAGGGGGCTCTGAGCAGGCGCTCGGTAGACTCAGGGGGGGAAGGTTACAAACGGCGGGGAGGGGTGCCGATCCCTGCGGGACCCCCTGGGTTTGAGGAAGTGAGTCCCTCCCCTACCACAGAGACTGCGAGGCGGGGCGCTCTCTTCCGGTGTTGTTCCCGTGGCCATGAGCCTTCCCAGGCAGGCACTGTGCAGGTGCCAGAGTCACCCTGGGGGTGCGCCCGTGAGCTGTTAGAAACTATGTTCATGTTGGTTCGGGTCTGTACCGGACGCGGTTGAGGCCCAGTCAAAAGGGCTCAGAGGAGCCTGGCCAGGGTCAGGTGGAGGGGAGGGCCGTTGCTGGCGCCCATAAGCTACCAAAACGCTAGCACCTCCTATCACGGCCGCCTTACCGGTCAGACCCCTGTGAGCCCCCAGGGGCAGCTCCGACTCAGCCCACACTTTGACATGGACCCCTCTGGTTGGTGGGCCCAGCCATCCTGACACGAGAATCCACCCAGGCCACATCGTGTGGCCAGGTGCGTGGCCTGAACTGAAAGCCTGCCAGCTGCAGAAGCATCGTGCCCATGGCTGGGGGCCGGGTGTCGCCCGAGTGAGGCTTCCCTAACAGCAGCTCTTTCCATGCCAAACTCACCTCCGCACCCCTCCCCAGACAGGCCCAGGGGAGAACCTGCCCTTCAGGCTGCTGCTCCCAGAAGACACGGGCTGGGCCTGCTGCCTGGTGAGCGGGCTCGCTGCGATGACGGATCCGCATCTCTGGCCTCTCATGCATCTCTTGCCGCAGACTGAAGCAGGCTGTGGCCCCTTGAGGCCTGGGTGTCCCATACCCTGTGTCCCAGGGGCTGGCCTGAATTGGCCCATGCCTCTCCTCCGTGGGCTGCCACATAGGTGTGCCCATTAGGCAAGCAGCGGAGATATAAAATAACAGCCCCTTCATAAGACAGGCATTTATTTCTCTTTCGGATCACTCTTGGAATGTAGGAAGTCTGGGCTTCCTGCCGGCGTTTCTTTCCAACAAGGCTCCTCTGTCCCGTCACCCCACCACGCATAGCCTCCACCCTACGCCCACCTCGAGGCCCCGAAGGCTGGTACAGCGCCAGCCAGAGGGCGCAGCCACCGACACACAGGAACGGAGGAGAGCGTGGCATGTCTGAAGAAGAAGCAAAGGGCCCGAGCCCATTGTCTTCTCAGGAAGGTCCTGGAAGGGGCCATGCCATACATTCCATTTACACCTCAGTGACAAGAGCTTAAGTTAAGCATCAAGGGGAAGCCAGGGAGTGTGGTCTTTCACTTGAGGGGCCAGGTGTCCCGGTCAGAATTAGGGGCCTATTTATAAAGGAAAGAAGGAGAAAGAGTTTTAGGAGATACAACATCCTCTGCAAGGTGGGTGGTTTGAGCCAGGGTCTACCCGCACCGAGCCTGCCAACTTCCTCTCTTCCTGCACACAGCTGAGCAAATATTGGTACCAAACTTTGGCTTCCAGGGTGAGGGAAGTAGGAGGCCCCTCTTAGACCTCCACGCGTCAGTCCTACACTTGCAGCCGGCCTCTCCCAGAGCTCCATGCTGGGGGGCAGGTGCGCCCTAAAGCAGCTCCGAGTCCCATGCTCCTGGACAGTGAGTGCCCACCTCTGACGCCATTCCACTCTTCTCGGCCTGGAGTTCTTCCCCCGAACCTTCCCTTAGCCAACTCCTTGTATTCCGGTCTCAGGTCAGCAGTATCGCCTCACCCTGGGCCTCCGCAGGCTCCATCTCCATTTAGCCACTGTACTCTGTGCTCCGTCCTGTCTCCTCCATTGTGCTGCGCTCCACCTATAGTCTTCCGGCTCGTCCTATTCATTTTCTCTCTCCCCACTCTGTAAATAAACTCCATGATCTATGGATCCTGCCTGTGTCGTTCCCTTCAGCATCCAGAGCAGTGCCTAGCGCCTAAGAGGTGATCAATAAGCATGTTTGAATGAGTGGATGATGGATGAGTCAGTGAGTGAGGGAATGGATGAATGAATGGAACTATTCAGATCCTTACTCTGACTCTCACCGATTTGTGCCTTGTTTTTCCTGTCACAGCTGCTAGCAGCCTCCCCTGTTCTACCGCGGGGACATTCTCTCATCCAGCTAGGCTCTCGGGCTGCCGCTACAAGGCCCGAGGCAGCAAGGACACCTGAACGAGGGAGGGGTGCGCCTGGCCTGCAATTCTGAGGTTCCAGGGTCCGCCCCACCACCCACCAGCTGGGTGATCGGGAGGAAGCGACTAGATCACTCCTAGCCCTGTTTTCTATGCTACAGCAGAGGACTCTCGTCTTCGTCCGGTCACTGGGTTCGAAGACGTCGTGTTTCTGATCCCGGACGTAGGGGCGTTTCTGTGCTGGTTTCCCCCTCCTCCTTGGTGGTCCTCGGACCAGCCTTTGGCCTCTTCATGACAAAGTGTCGTAATTATTCCTCAAAGGGGAAAGATTTAGGTATGTTCTCGTCCTATGGGTTAGACACTCAAGAAGGGACATTGGGACCCACTTTTCCCACCTCAAGAAAGGAAAGTTTTAGGCATGATTGAAAAGTGCCCAGCCCTTGGGATCAGTGCAACAAAACCAGGTCATCCCACTCATTGCACGAATTTATACAGGTAACTGCCCACCCTAGAGACCCCCACTCACTCTGGAGACCCCTACCCACCAACACTCAGCACAAATGTCCTCTCCCTCCCCTCTCTCCTACCTGACAAGTTAGATACCCTCTTTCTCCCATGGTACTTTGTATTTTCATCTATTTAAATTTTTTAAATGTTTATTTTTGAAGGGGGAGGAGGGTAAAGAGAGAAGGAGACACAGAATCCAATGCAGGTTCCAGGCTCTAAGTGGTCAGCCCAGAGCCTGACATGGGGCTCGAACTCATGAACCACGACATCATGACCTGAACTGCAGTTGGATGCTTAACTGACTGAGACACGCAGGTGCCCTTGTATATTCATCTATTAAAGTCCTTACCTTGATGACTGTGGCCAGCCTGTTAGTGATTTCATTCATCTATCCATCCATCCATCCATCCATCCAACCAACCATCCGTCCATCCATCCATCCATCCGTCCAACCAACCATCCATCCATCCATCCGTCCAACCAACCATCCATCCATCCATCCGTCCAACCAACCATCCATCCATCCATCCGTCCAACCAACCATCCATCCATCCATCCGTCCAACCAACCATCCATCCATCCATCCGTCCAACCAACCATCCATCCATCCATCCGTCCAACCAACCATCCATCCATCCATCCGTCCAACCAACCATCCATCCATCCATCCGTCCAACCAACCATCCATCCATCCATCCGTCCAACCAACCATCCATCCATCCATCCGTCCAACCAACCATCCATCCATCCATCCGTCCAACCAACCATCCATCCATCCATCCGTCCAACCAACCATCCATCCATCCATCCGTCCAACCAACCATCCATCCATCCATCCACTCATCCATCCATCTGTTCAGTCAGCAAGCATTTTGTAAGTACCAGGTACTACTGGAAAGAAAGGAACAAACAAGGGCATGGTCTGGACTCCCATGGACCTCAGCACATGTGCACGAAGTAGGGGTGAGCAGGAATAGGCTGGCAGGTGGGCACCCACCTCGGTATTGCTGAGCATTGGGAAGATCCCCTGGGGCAGCTGAGCTCAGGATTCCAAGAGCCCAGGCATCAGGCAAGGAGGGGAGATGGTCCTTTAGGGAGCGAGGCGGGGAGCGGACACTGGGAAGATGCAGCACATGGCACAAAGCAGCTGCTTCATAAACAGTCATTGCCAACTGGAAGGGTGAGTTAAATGAAGCGTGATAACAAAAATATTATGTATTACTGAGAACTGTACTATGTGCTGTACCCACGTATTTCTTTGACTTTTCTGAAGTCTGGTCAGAGGGTGACTTATCTCTGCTTTATAGATGAGGAGACGGATGAGCACTTTCTAGAAGCATGCCCGAAGGCCACGCAGCTAGTAAGAGACAGCATCAGAACTCAGCCCCAGAGCGGCTGACTCCACTGCCCTTACTCTCCCTCCCAGGCTGCACTCCAGCCATCAAGCAGTCCTGCATGGGAGGAAGAAGGGTGTGCAGGGAAGGGGCGAGAAGCTCTTCAGTGTACCATTGAAGGCAAGGCAAGGGGGAGCCATTGAAGGCTACTGAGCAGAGGAGGATAACATCTGACTCTTAACTGGATCGGGGGCTCTTAGGAAGCAGAAGCTAGGTGTCATTATTCTCCAGGCTCTCCACCCCCAGCACAGTCTAACACAGAGAACACTTGCTGCATGGCTGAAAACAAAAATCAAGGAGTTTGTGAATGAATAAAACAGTGTGGTATTGTCAGACTTTAGAATCAAAGTATATCTTCTAGGCTTAGATTTAGCAGTATGTAATAGAAAATCCATAATAGTGGCTTAAGCAAAATGAAGTTTATCATCTATTCTGTAAAGAAGTCCACAGGCAGGCAGTGTGAGTTTGGTTTAGTGTTTCAAACTGGTGAAAGGCCAAATCTTCACTATTCCTGCCCTACCATCCCAGCACATGGCTTCTATTGTGTGAGTCACCTCGAGGCCTAAAAGAGGCGCTGGAGTTCCAGCCATTACATCACCATTCCAGGTTGCAGAAAGCAGAAAAGGAAGGAGTTGAGTCTGCCCCAGCCCTTTTAGGAGACTTCCCAAAGTTGCCACCCAACTATATCTCCTTGGCCCGAGCCCCGCTAACCCCAGGGGAAGCTAGAATCAATAGCCCTTCAACCGCTATCCTGAATATATGTTGTTTTATGGAGAAGAGGCGGAATGGATGCTGCTGAGAGCCACCGCACACTCTGCTACTAGAAGCAAGCGGCTTTGTTCAAACCTGCGTGCGGACATCTCTTCCTGGGGAAGGAAATGCCCCTTCACCTCCTGGGGAAGCAGTTATCTCAGGGGGCGTCAGGAAGAGGAGCTCAAGGCAGCTATTCGAAGAGATTACATCTGCCTGATAAATGAAAACCACTGAACTCCAGTGATTGCTCGTGAGGACGGAAGATAGGAGCTCCTGGCTGCTTCTGGGCCGCTGTCCCCAGCAGCGGAGGCTCCTTATCACTGCCGGATCAGGGGCTGCTTGACAAGACCCATTAAAGGGACCCGGCTGGGATTCCAGCGGCGCCCCGGAGCTGCGTGGTCAGAACCAGCTGCTTTCTGACAGGGAAGAAAACAGGCCCGCTGGGGGGTTCCGAAGCTTACACCGAGGGTGGGTCCCGAGCCCCTGCGGCCTGCGCAGCTCCCAAACCACAGCCTGCGGCAGGCCGGCCAAGTTCAGAGGCACCTTCCTGTGGGACAAGGACACCATGCAGAAGCCCCCGGAGGCAGTGACTAGCCCGCTCCCCCAGCCCAAGCTGGCAGGCCCGCGGGGCAGTGCCAGGGAGCCCCAGGGGACAGCAGGTGTGCCTGAAGCCAGAGACGGGGCTGAGGACGCGAGAAGTTAGCAGCTGCGTGTTGAAGCCATGGAGCGGTGGGCCCCGGTCTGGACAAGGCTCCTTGACGCCGCCAACTCTGGCTTTCCGTGAACTAAAGCCAAGATGCCATCCATAGAAGGGGGCTCATGGCTGGATTCTTCTCCCCTGGCTCCTGGGGTCCCCCGTCATTCTGGCCAGAGGCCATTTCCTGCCTGCCCCGTAACGAACCCAGTAAAATCAGGCTGGGGTTCCAGTTTTGAAAAGTTTTTGACGATCCTTCCTTGGTTCCTGAGGAGGGGGGCACAGTGGGCCTTATTAGTGGGGTGCAGAGAGGGTTAGGACATCTGTCCAAGCTTTCAGTGTGTGAGGGGTGAGGCTGAAACTAGGGTGTCTACCATCCGGGGAGGAAGCCATCACTAAACAAGGGGACTTTGTGGCAGGCGCTCATCTCTCAGCGGGTCCACACCCCTTGGCCCTGGGCCCTTGAAGTCCAGACCCAGCCAAGGCCATTAATGAGATACGTTCTGCACCTGTCTGGGCGCCCCCCTTCCCACCCGGGGAGGCCAGGGCTAGAGGGCCCCAGGTGCCTCCCTCAGCTTCCCAACCTGCAGCTCTGGGCAGGGGACACCCAGGGATGGATACCCGCGGAATCCAGGGCCACCTTCATGCTCAGCCGGTGTGAGCCAGCCTCATCCTCTGGGCCTGGTCTCTCAGCTGGCTCCCAGGGGAGGGACTGGCTGTCATCCATCCCTGTCCTGCCTGGGCAGACGAGAAGGACAGGCAGATGGCAATCGAGGCCAGTTGTCGCTCCCAGCGCCTGCCCCAGGGTTGAGGAAGACAGGCCCTCCACTGTCCCCGCAGCCTGCAACGGCAACAGCACAAGCCCCGGCACCTGGCACTCCACCTCCACAACCTTGCTCTTTCCCAGCACAACATCCCCTGGAGCGCCAAAGGCCTTGACTTCCTCGTCTGTAAAATAGGTATAAACACCCCTCTTGCTCAGGGTAAAGAGGCCATGAGAGCCTGTAGGGGAAATTGCCAGTGTGGTGCCTGGGACAGAGTTTATGACCCCAAAGTGTTTGGGATCATGGATCTGAGCCTTGAGCGTGACAGCTTGTGGGACCCAGCCGAGGAAGGACAGCTGAGGTAGGGGGGAGCTGCCTGACTCCCTCACAGGACTGTCCTCCACCATGGCCTCCGCTGGTGCCTACCAAGACTGTCCATCCAGCCACAGAGGGCTCTGGAATAGGGGCCTCATCTTGGGGACTGCCATTGGGTGGAGCTGGGTCCCACTGTGGAAGGCAAGGGGCTGGCCTGAGAGCTAGAACTGGACTTTGCCGGAAGGGAGATGGGAGCTACCCTGAGTGGGGTTCCCTGCGCCAGCAAGTGAGACCCGGGTGACCTCCCAAGCATCTGCCATTGCCATCATCTCTCACTCAGTCTTTGAATAAGGTGCTTTCTATTTTGTAAAGCTATTGCTCACCCTTGCTCTAATTGGATTCCCCCTAAGGTACATGTGACAACCCATTTTACACATGAGGAAACTGAGGTTTGGAGGAGACCCCATCGTTCATGAGGGATGAACAAGATAGGTTCCCCCTTTGCCTTGCATTCTCTACATGCCAATTACAACATCTGGTCCCAGAAAACCACAGACCACACCTGTCAAGGGATTGTAAAGAAAAGAAAGAAAGTTTACCAAAGGAGCTGAATACTCTGTGTGTGTGTATGTGTGTGTGATGTGTAGAGACAGAGTATAAGAGAATAAGAACTGATGATTAGCTCCTGCTGGAAATTCTGTTAACACATTTATTTTGTGCTTCTGAGTGTTTTCTACATTCTTGCCATGTCACTTTTTGTAATTAGATATAAAAAAGAGACAATACCACTATGACAATAAGTTTAAACAATGAGAAAGGTTCTGGAGACATCAGCATGGATTTGGAATCAGGAAGCTTGACTTCTAGCTCTGAGTCTTTCCCTGCCTCACTGTGTGACCTTGGCCATGCAGCCTCCCTCTCTGGAATTCGATCCCCTCTTCCACCCACCCGCATCAGGCACTGGCCCAGACGCTCGTGCAGAGCCGTTCCCCACTGGGTCCCTGTCTCGTGGATAGACACTTCTAAGAAGAAAGCAGCTCGGGGATTCCTTATCTGAAGCCCCAAAAGCCCTAACATCCAGACCCAGCCCTTTTCCCCTGGGGACCTGGAGTCAGGGCCCGGCCACGGCCACTCCCTGCTGCGGGGAAAGGCTGAGAAGAGGCAGGTCCTGGTGAATCTGACAAGTTGTTTCCAGCTGCTGCTAACATGTCATTAGCAGGATTTTCCTAAACCTCACATCCACTTTCCAAAGTCACCAGCCCGCGCACAGCGGCTCCCTTGTGCTCTGAGGCCCTCCAGGACCCCGTGCCTGAAGGGGAAAGAATGCATGCGCGGATATCTGACCAAAGCCCTGCCTCTCCTGACTGGCTCCTCGCAGGTTACAGCGTCGAAGCCTCCCCGAGACGTCTGGACGTGGTGATCCCTGCTTTCGCTCTGGGGCTGTGTCTCTACTACTTCCAGATGTTTACACAGCTGGCTGGATTACTTAACTGCATTGACATCATACACCTTGATATTTCCTCTGCACGAAAACGGTTCAGATGGGAAAGAAACTAGCTATTGAGAATCTGTGTGCCGCGGAACTAACCGAAATAACATTCCAGCTCACCCAGGAAGATTCGGTTGCATGAACTGCCCCCACCAAAGTGCACGGATCTCGGTGTCCCCGCATGTAAATGGAAGGGGTGGGTTTGGACTGCTTCAGAGCTGCTTTGGGTGCATAGAGTAGATTTGAAGTTGACAGATGTTTCTCCCAAGTCCCGGAACGGACAACTGATTTTATCCAACCGATAACCGTACGTAGAGCACCCACGATGAGTCAACTAATGAGGTAAGACTACGTCAGAAATACAGATGTGCCAGTGAATGTCCCCGAGTGCCCCCTGTGTGTCAGGCTCTGTACCAGGACCTTGGGGCCGGTGTCCCTTTCTTCGGCTGTTTGTCTTAGGTTTAGAGATAAAGGGATCGAAGCTTGGAGATGATAATGAGTTCACCTAAGGTCACCAAATCTGGTGCCTCCAGGAATCCCAACTCACATGTGATTGACTCCAGAGCCCATTCCCCGAAGCCTCACTCCAGATATTTCCTGCCCTCGCAGACCTTCCAGTCCAAAAAGGGATATTCATCAATTAAAGAGCGAACACTTACCCTACTGGAGCTTGGCAAGCACCACAGCCAAGGCATGCATTGAGTGCCACCCAAGTCTGCTTGGAGAAAGGGCCACTCAGGCTGGGCTTCGAAGGCTGAGCAAGAGCCCCTCTGGCAGAGGCAATGTGTGGCAAGGCATCCACTGCCACTAGCCGATGACGATGCCAAGCCCTGCACAGGCTGCTTTCACAGGCTTCTCCTTGCAGGCACAGCCCAGAGAGGGTCCTGAGTCTCAGCGACACTCTGTGGCCAACAGTAGCTCCGTGGCACAGCCTCTCCCTGCCTGTTGGCTCTTTAAGGCCGGGATGAGGGCCCGTCTGGGTTTGTGCCTGGCACCTGGCATGGAGCAGGGCACAGCCCGTACTTGCTGCACAAGCCCACGTTCGTTTTTGCAGGACGTATTCCCTCAGCAGCAGCATAAACAACTACCACTTAAGGGCTGTGTGCCAGGTGCTACGTTAAGTCCTTCAGGTTGTGTGCCAGGTGCTATGTTAAGTCCTTTCTGCGCATCATCTTCTTTGATCCCCCAAAGCCACAGTCTGAGTAAGGAACTCTTCTTTCTCCCACTTGACACGTGAGGTTAAATAACTTGTCCAAGGTCACACCACGCACAAGAGGTGGGGCCAGGATTTGTGCCCAGGCCTGTGGGACTTCAAAGGCCATGGCCTTAACCCCTCTGGCACCGGCTTCTCTCTGTTGTGGCCTTGCTGCCCTCTTCGTCTCCCCAGGGGGAAGGGCTCTTGCAAGCAGGCCTGAGGTACCACAGACCTTCCCGGCACATCCTGCCCCTTTGTCCTCTGACATCTGTTTATCATTTCCCTGCTCCGGAGCTGGCCGGCCCTGCCTCCCGCCTCGCCATAATTCCGATGTCAGGGAGGATGGGAGCCAGTGCCTGGTGACTGAGCATCTGAACTGGCAGAGAGTGCGGACAGCCTGGTGCACACTCGCATTTGTTTTGTCAGCCTGTAGCATGGCATTTGTCAGAGGCAGGGACGCATGGATGCCACCCAAGCCTTCCCAGGCGTGTTGCCCTGGCCTGCCAGACGGCCCCATACCGCCGGCCTCAACTCCAGGGAAGGTGAGAGG
>NW_027533256.1:1744529-1816892 GCF_008692635.1 Crocuta crocuta
GAGGGCCCCTGCCTCCCGCCCCTCCTCGCCGCCCCCACCCCTCCTCTCCCGGATACAACTGACTGCCTCCCTCGCTCTGCCGCAAGCCTCTACCAGGATGGAACTCCTCTTTCCCTTTTGAGCAAGAACAGGGGCCGCTCTGGAAATTTCTGGAAGCAGCATTTATTTTTCAAAGCACGTTCTCTAAAATGTTCACCCTGAGAGATGTCCTGAAGAAGAAAAAGCAGCAGCGGCAGCAGCTTAGGGGAGATGCGGTGGGTTCCGTCCTGCTCTTGCAGTGTGCTCCCATGCACACGGGGCTATGCAGGCACTGACAAGTCCTGCGGCATTTCCCAAGTTACGCTTCATCCTGAGAGCACTTATTCTGAATGTGAGAACACAGCCCAAGGCTGGAGCGGAAACCAGGACTCAGGCGGGAGACACCTCCAAGAAGGGCCCACACCCACCAGCAGAAGACCCCCTTCTCTGCAGACTCATGTGGTGTGGAGCCCCTCCACCCATCCCCCGCTATGTGCTCTGGGCTTCTCTCAGTGACTCACCTCCTCACCTGGTCAAGGATTCCCAGACCCACCAAAATGGACTTTTTCTGGAAGTCCAAGGGTAAAAATAAGCCCAGTGTGGAGGCAGCTACGGGGAGGTAGGGATGGGCTCTTGATCGACATGTTCCGTTCCTGGTGAGCCGCTCTAGACCGCAGGAGCTCCCTGTCACCAGACAGGCTGACAAACTAGAGAGTTCAGCCGCCCAAGTGGGGGCGAGCCCCTTCTTCCCTTTGGATTCTAGGACACCGGGAATGCACCCAGACAAAAACAAGTGGCTTCGCCTCTAGGCCTTCCAGGAGCAAAGCCCCGTGACCACCNAAAAACAAGTGGCTTCGCCTCTAGGCCTTCCAGGAGCAGAGCCCCCTGACCACCCCACCCCACCCCCACCCCCCCCACACACACACTTCAGCACACAGATGTGCTTCCCTGTCTGCCTTCTTGGCCAGACAGGAGCACAAGATGTTTCCTATGGGGGTCTGTCCCCAATGTCTGGTCCATAACAGAAACTAGATGCAGATGGAACAAGTGAGAGTGACATTATGGGCTGGGCCCTCTGGGAAGCAGGCTCTGAGGTGGAGATTGGGGGTGGGGGAGGTGGTGAATTAGGGGAGGTGCCCGGAGTCACAATGGCAGGAGAAGGGAAGAACATATTAAGGAGCTGATGGAGAAACGGGGCAGTGATGTAGTCACGGGGAAGCCTCAGCCAGCCCCGTGGTGGCTTTTCAGAGAGGCTCTGAGTTCAGGCAAACGGACTGGGCTCCTCTACCTCCCTGGGAGCCGTTCCAGGAAGGTGCGTTGGCCCAGGGGAGGGGTACGACCCTGACCGTGCAGCTTTCTTTAGCCGCACTGATTCCTAAAGAGGGCTGACCTTGGAGTGTTCTTTTTTTTTTTTTTAATGTTTTTATTCATTTCTAGGAGAGAGAGAGACAGCGTGAGCAGGGGAGGGTCAGAGAGAGAGGGAGATACAGACTCTGAAATAGGCTCCAGGCTCTGAGCTGGCTGTCGGCACAGAGCCCGACGCGGGGCTCGAACCCACGAACCGAGAGATCATGACCTAAGTTAAAGTTGGACGCTTAACCGACTGAGCCACCCAGGCGCCCCGACCTTGGAGTGCTCTTAGCTGAGAACCTTCCAGGGGCTGGAGAAGAAAGTCCCTCAGTCCCGCAAGGGAGCCATGCCTTCCCAGGACAGATCATGGGCGTCCCGTCCTCCGACCCCTCCCGCGTAGCCTTGCCACACACTGATCCGAGCCTCCCTCTCCTCCGGGCCCCTCTCCCTGGACTCCTCTCCCCTGCCGTCCTCCCATTTCCTGTAGGGCAGCCCAGGGGCTCCTTTGAGGGGCAAGCCTCGCATGGGGGTGCTGGGGTGGATGCCATCAAGCTCCGTGTTCAGCCTTGTACTCTAGAGACACAGAGCACAGAGAGCCCGGGCTGTCCCCAGCACGATACACCCCTGCACTCCCCTCGACCATGTGGTTTCTGCAGTAGGAAGGTGCCCCTCACCCTCCGCCCCCAGCCAGGTCCTACTTCTCTGGGCTTTGGACTCGGACCCTCAATAGTCACTTCCTCTGCATCCTTACCCCTAAAGGAACGCTAGCCCTTCCCCACCTTGCCGGCTGCCTCTTCTGGACCTGGCCCAGCGGCCCTACTGTGAATGAGGAGGACAAGGACCACTGCCATCCAGCTGGACCGAGGTCATGGAGAAATTGAGCTCTGCGGGACCACGGGCTCAAGTTGAACAACATGAATAATTGTATGCACTTGCGCAGGCTCTCGGGTCTCCCGGCATCAGTTTCTTCCTCTGTGAATGAGATGGATGAGAGGCCCGGAGGAGGCCCTTGGTAACTGCTCTCGGGGCCAACAAGCGAAGGCACACACGGGTGACACTGCTCGGTGACACAGGCCAGCGGGCGGCAGGCCGGGGCTGGCATCGGGGCGCGTCACCAGCGTGGTGGTTAAGAACAAGGGCGCGGCCGGGCAGGCCCTCCATCCGTCACACACGCTAGCTGGGTGACTTGGGCACATTGCCACACCTTCTGCTGTTTGTCTCCTCTCTGTGAAGCAGGGCTGATAGCACTCACCTCACGGGGCACTTCACACGGCAAATTAGAGCCTCGCGGCGCACTTGACACTCGGCACACGTGTCTTGTGTCCTCACTGTTATGCTTGATTCTGCTGGACGCTGTGTCATGGATCTTGTCATCGCCCCACACAGCCTGCCCCAACCCCTGCGGAGGAACACGCTCTGCATCGTTCCGCGAATAGACTTGAAGTCCAGCCCTATGAGCGCAGCCTGCTGTATAAACTTGGGAGCCTGAGCTTCGAGCCCTCGGAGAAGCCGGTGAGGTTCCAGGGAAGACTGCTCAGCCGGTAGCTTTTCCCTGCTGTTCCCTGAGCCTGACGGGGGCCCCATTAGTGAAACAGCCCAGCTTCCCCGAGCAGGAGAGGGCTCTGGGGACCGTGGAGCAGCCTGGAGCCGCGGGAGCGCCCAGTTTCTAATGGAAGGGGAGGGCGATCCAAAACACTGTCCATTAGCAGCGTTTGCTGTGACCCCAGCTGCTCCCCCAGCGTGTCTTCCCATCTCCCAGAGCCCAGTCTTTGCAGAGGTAGACTTTTCCCCTCCCAGGACCCCTCACTGGCACCGATGGAGATTCTCATGCCGCAGAAGGGCTTGGCTACAAGTCACGAGGGGGCCTCCTCGATAGGCTGGTGAGAAGGGAGGGGAGGCACTTGGAGGGCAGCAGCTGGTCTTTCGCGGGGAAGCTGTTGGTTAATACACAGCGACCCGTGGGCTTTGGTGGTCCCAGCCGAGGAGTGGACATGCAGTAGTAGTAGCAGAATTGGGGAGGCCACCGCTTCATGGCTTGGAGGTTGGCAGTGGTCGGGGGAAGTCTGTTCAGTTACAAGCTGGGCCCCCATCAGCAGGGAACGAGGAATAAGGCCAGCTCCCGGCTGGGGTATGTATGGGAACTAGGGCGTTAGGACTTTTGACACAGAGGCTGGCCAAGGGGCGGGGCTACAGCCGCAGTGCATGGAGTGGGGTGGAAGCTGGGGGCTGTCATTTCACCTATCATCCAGGGGACGGTGATGATAGTGCTTCACAGGCCCACAGGGGTGACAGAGGGAAGAGGTCGTACCCCAGCACAAGGCTTAGGAAAATAGCAGTAAGATTTCTTTTTAAAATATTTTAAAAATGTTTATTTCTGAGAGAGAGAGAGAGAGAGAGAGAATGTAAGCAGGGGAGGGGCAGAGAGAGAGAGAGAGACAGGACACGGAGAGAGAGAGAGAGACAGGACCCGAAGCAGGCTCCAGGCTCTGAGCTGTCAGCACTGAGCCAGACACAGGGCTCGAACTCACAAACCGCAAGATCATGACCTGAGCCAAAGTCAGACACTTAACTGACTGAGCTGCCCAGGCGCCCCCAGTAAGATCTTTTGGAGTAACTAATCAAATTGCATCATCCAACTGTTTAAAACCTTCCGATGGCTGCCCTGAAGCCCGTGTGCCCTTGGTAGGTTCTTTACCCTATCTTGCACCATCTCCCTCACCTCCCTATGGCTAGTATCTCTCAATTACTCCAAAACGCTACCAAGTTTTTACCCACCCCAGGACCTTTACATATGCTGCTTATCTGGCAGGAAAGCTCTAGCTGCCTCAGGCTTCAATACCAACCCCCAACCCATGCTTCTCAAAGTCTTGACATAAATATCAGTTCCAGGGAAGGACCATCCCTGCCCATGTTATCTAAAATTATCCCCACCACCCCATTATCGTCTGTTTTAGCATGCTATTTCACTCGTTCTATTTTACTATCTTTTACTATGGGCTTCTTATCATAATTTATACTTCTCTTGTTTATTTGGTAGCTTACTTTTTTATTGTCTATCTTTCCAGGAAGGTAGGGACCTCCTCTCTCTCTCTTTCTCTCTCTTTCTCTCCCTATCTCACCATGATCTCCAGCCCCAAATATTCAGGAAGCCTTCCATAAATGCTGGCTGTTACTTCCACTATTTTAGTACTGCTACGGTGGTTACTACTGCAGGCTCACAATACATATCATCTGAATGTTAAGTGAATATTGAGACCCCCTCCAGGCCCCACTAGCCGGAAGGGCTATGACATCAGATGTGCTGCAGGTCCTGGGTGGGCGGGGATCTCCTCGCTGCCCCTTTCTGCCCCTCTGGTCCTTTCAGGAGGCTGCCTCTGCCCGAGGCAGTGGGGCTTTCGAGCCTCCGGCCCGCGATCACTCAAGGTTCCTCTTCCAGCCTTTGCCCGGCTGCTGGAGTCATTCTGGCGATTTCCCCCCAGCACACATACTGTCATCTCTTCACCGTGAACTGTATTTAAAATGTAAATAAAAAAAGGCTTTTAGGAGATTTAACTGTTTCCCTTGGTATTTAAATTATTCAATTATAACTAAAGCTATTAAAATACAGTTAATTAAAATTGTTAGATTGTTTTCCTTTGCACTGATCACAGCATTGCCCGACTTCTCCCTCTAGCTGTTTAATTCCTATTAAAAATGATAATGCCGCGCTTTATTCATAAATGCAGCAACCTTCCCGCACATTCTTCAAGTGATCTCCTCAATACAAGCCGAGCTGTTTTCTTTTCTTCTAGCAGTCAAGCGGAAATTCTGCTGTAGTCTTTAGAGGTTTAATCAGCAGTAAAAGGACTCAAAATTTAAACATTAGCATTACCGAGTCACAACAAATAATATAGCCCCCTGTAAAAAAAAAAAAAAAAAAAAAAANTAATATCATTAGAGACCAAAAGAGAACGCTGAGGTTTAATAAAAGGTAGGATCTAAATAAAGGTTTCATTATTCCCAACATAAAATTACTGGATCCACATGTTAAATATTTTATTTGAAAGGTGTCGTGGCATTTCTAGTGGGAATGGCTCTGTGGTGGAAGTGCAGACCGGTGAGTGCTGCCGGAACAAGAGAAAAACAAAAAAAGGAAGGAAGAAAAGAAAGCTTCTAGACCAGCTCCTATCTCGTTGAGCTTGGTGTGTTTAGGATGACACACCCCGAGAAGCTAATTGGTTATAGTGTTTAAACTCCCAGGCCATGTGTTCGCACAAGGATAATGGCTCTTCCAGGTGATGGTGGGCAAGGCGGCACAGGTACTTAACTTTCTAGAGTGTAGCAGGTACCGCCTCCGGCATTTGAAGTGATTTGTGAACCACACGTGGTGTGTGTGTGTGTGTGTGTGTGTGTGTGTGTGTGTGCGTGCGGGCGGCGAGCCCCCTGGTCCCCAGATGCAGAAAGGGAGGGTGTGGTGTAGAAGTCAGACCGATCCGGCCAGCGGTGACTAGCTGAGTAGGAGCCTCATGTGCCGAGATGGGCATGAGCCACAGCGCCCTGCCCTTGAGGAGCCCACAGAGCTGGCAAACCTTGTACGGGATTCTGAGCGTGGACAGCGCCGGCTCCAGGAAAGTCTTCCTGTGAGGATGAGGAAGGCCACGAGGGAGGCCTGGTGCTTCAGCTGGCCGAGAAGTTTTCCACCAGCCAAGAGAGAGAAGCAAGAGAGTAGATTAAGGCCGAGAGGCAGGAAGGAGCCAGCAAGTCTGGGACACCGGGCATTTGTTAGAACTGAAGCCCAGGCCTGGTGGAAGGATCCAGTAGGAAAACCTAAATTTAGGAACTTGATCAAGAGAGGCCTTGGACAACATGCTTGGGCATTTCGCCTTTTACTCTGAAAGTTGCCTCCAACCTGAGGACCCAGCAAAGCCAGTCAAACACTTAATGCTGGTCACAGCACTTGGCACTTGAGAAGCACTTGATGGTTATTGAGTAAATGAATGAAGATGGAGGGTCAGGGCCTGCTGCATCCTCATTACTGATCACCTGTGAAAAGTCCCAGGTCGGGCTGCTGAGCTGGTGGTGGTCTGAAAGGAAGCCTCTGCCAGCCAGAGCCACTGGACCAATGCCTTTGTTGGCAAGTGCCCTGGGCTCTATACCGGGGCCCTAGACTCCCACCTGCGCCCATCCATTTCCATGCTCTCCTTTGGGGACTTGACTGTCCACATCTGGGCTGCAGGGCGGAGGGAACTAGGCTTCCCAGGCTTGCTGCATGCCCTTCTTTGCCCAGAGGAGCTGGAGAGGGAATGGCGTAGAGATAACATCAACACCACTAGTCATCAGGGCAAGGCAAATGAAAACTACAATGGGAGACCACGAGAGTCTGCCAGAAGGGTCTAATCCAAGAGACTGGCAACGCCTCATGCTGCTGGGGGTACAGCCACTTGGGAAAATTGTTGGGCCGTTTCTTAGAAAGTTAATACACACTTCCAGATGATCCAGTCACTCCATTGAAATGAAAACAAATGCCCATACAAAGGCCTGTACACAAATCTTCATAGCAGCTTTATTCATAAGTGCCAAGAACCAGAAACACCCCAAGTATCCATCAGCAGGGGGGTGGATAAATGAACTGTGGTATATCCATTCGGTGGAATACTACTCAGCTGTAAAAAGGAATGAACAAGCAATATGTGCTATAACATGGATGAATTTCAAAATAATTATACTCAGTGGAGGAAGAGGCTAAAAACAGTACATCCTGTATGATGTCATTTGTATAAAATTCTAGGAAATGCAAACCAATCTAAAGCAGCAGAAGGCAGTTGTCTGGGGGCTGGGGGATTGGGAAGGGCTGATAGGGAACAGTTGTACAGGGGTAGGAGGTGACTTTCAGGCATGATGGGAATGTTCACTCTCTGGACAGTGGTGATGGCTTCATGGGTCTATACCTATGTCAAAAGTTATTACAGCATACACTTTAAATATGTGGTGTTCATGAATGGAAATTATACTTCATGAAAGCTCCTTTTTTAAAAAAAGAGCTAGGACTTGAAAGTACTCTTTTTTACAGTCTTAATTTTCATGTGGTTTCCAATGTACAGAGTACAAGAAGGGTCGAGGGTCCCCTGCACACCCTCCTTCCAATTCCCTAATTGCTAGGTTTTGTCTCATTCACTTTATACTTCACTGTATTATTTTCCCGAGCTCTTTGAAAGTGAGTTGGGGATGTTGCTTCCTAGTACTCTGAAACTCTGCCACATGTATTTCTGAAGAATAAGACCTCCCACATGTCACAGTGGGGTTATCGAAAATCAGAAAATTTAGCACGGGTAACCAAGCGATTACCAGATCTGAATCCCCAAATCAAAGGCCATCAGTTCTCCCTGGAGCACGCCTGCACCCCAGGAGCCAGTGAGTTTGAATCTGGACTCCATCACTTACTTGTCGCGTGACCTTGGCCATTTACGCCTGCTGGGGAGAGCGAAGGGGAGGGAGTCTGGGCAGGGTCGCCAGCACAGAGCTGCACACGGGAGGCATTCACGCCACTGTCCCCTGCCCTCTGCAAACACCTGCAGTATACAGGCTGCGCCCAGCTCCGCCGTGGCCCTGGCAGCCTGCCCCTCCCACCCAGCCTCTCTGGGCACCCCCTGCCATCTGCGGTAGCTGCCAGGTTGACCCAGAGCAATGTGCACTTCTGAGCAGCTCGATAAAGGCAGCTGTCTTCTGGCAAAGGAGGTAAGTGGGCTGCAATTTTGGCTTTTCAAAAGCTTCAGTTGACAGTGGTTTTCTTCTCACTCTTCTCCCTTTTTCCTTCCCTCTCCCTCCTTCCCAGTATTCAGTCCTGTGGGGAAGCTCCGTCTTGGGGAAGGTGTCAGTCTGGGATGGTCTGCTCATCTGTCCTGTCCTCCCATTGCTGGAACGCATGGCCCGCCTCTTTGAGCATGGCTGCCCGGACCTGGGGGACCTTGACCAAGATGAGGAGGGCCAAGGTCGACTGCCTGTGAGGCGGCTGGAGTGAAAGCTGTGCCCTTTGGGGATAATGGTGGTTAACCATTATCAGACCACCCCTCTTGGAGAGGTTAAATATGATGAGAGAGCTGGCTGGTGGGCAGGCATAAGGGAAGTGGTAAGGCCACCGATAGGTAGACACGGGGGACACCTCAGCTGCAGACCCTTGAGCACATGGAACCCACAGGGGAGCCTGAAATGGACACACGGGGAGAAGAGGGGACTGGGGCAGGGCGAAGGCAGTTGGACATCAACAGAAAAATGAGAAAGAGCCTCGAGGTGCCAGGGTGAGTTGCAGAGTGGGTGCCCACACGTGATGAGCACCCCCGCCCCCGCCCCCATTCCCTGTGTCCCACTGGGGCTTCCCCCGCTACACTGCTTGGTTGTTTCCAGCACCTAGGGCTGCTTAGGTAACAAAGGACTACAAATTGGGTGGCCTAAAACAAAAGAAGTTTATTCTCAGCGACAGAGGCCGGAGAATGGATGTCACAGGATTGGTTCCCTCCGGAGGCTCTGAGACATAGTCTGTTCCAGGCCCTGTCTTAGCTTCTGCTGACCGTGCATCCAGTGATCACCGGTGTTCCCCAGCTTCCAGACCCATTGCTCCAACCTCTGCGTCCATCTTCATGGGGATCCTCACCTCACCTTCTCACCTGTATATCTGTGTGCCTACTTCCTGTCTCTTGCAAGGATGCCTGCCATTGGTTTAGGGCCCACCCTGATCCAGGAGGAGCTCACTTCAAGACCCTTCACCTAATTACATCTGCAAAGATTCTTACACCAAGTGATGTCCCATTCTGAGGTTCCAGGTGGACATAATTTGGCGAGAGTGGGGGCTGCTATCACTGCTGTGGTAGTGACACTGCTGGCCTTTGCTCTGCCTCCCTGGATCCTTACCTTGAAACAACGAGGCATGAGCTCACTTGCATGCGTGGCTATTCCTTGCAACCTTGAGAAGCTCATTCTTTAGAAGAGTGGTAAGCATCACCAGAAGGAAAGAGTCGTGGGTTTTTCTATGGATCAAAGGGTCTGTGTCCCAGATCCGGGCTTTCCAGTGGCCCTGCTGGTCCGAGGCTGTTGCGCAGCTGGTGGAGAAGACATGGGGAAGGACAGAAGGGTTTGGCAGAGAAAAGACATGTGTAATGGTGCAAACCAAGATTTATGTAGTGGTTTGTGAGATGTAGGTGATGCTGAGATCCTGGACCAAGCAGACAGGCATAGAGGAGTGGTGACAGGAGAGAGGTATCAACAAGGCCATCAGACAAGTGGTGTCTGACTCACCTTGACCTCTCTGAGCCTCAGTGCTCTCGCCTGTAAGTTCAGCTTCTCCAATGCCACCTGAGCACCTAGGAGGGGCCAGAACCATTCTGGGAGGGAGAGGGATATGGCGGTGAAGAGGCGTGACCCTTGGGCTTGACAAGATCCCAACACGGTGGAGGGGGCAGGTGTGCGAAGACCCAAGGGGGATCATTAGTTGGTAAGGAACGCAACGGCCTTCAGTGCAAGCGCCATGGGCCACGGCAGCCAGTGGGCAGAGGGTCTCTGGAGTAGGTGACGCTGAATGGGATCTTAACAGAAGACACAACTTGCTCAGCAGGACAGGAAAGGCCAGGGGTTCGGGCTGAGCTCGCGGCACGAGCAGATGCATGGCTCCTGAAAGTGCCGGGTGTATTCAGGAAGCACATCATCGCTTGCTCGAGGCTGGTGGGAGGGAGATGGCGGGAACTGCTGGCAAGCAGCTTGCAGAGAGAGGTATTAATCCTTGAATGCGCAGGAGCTGGGCCTTCATTCTGTACCTGGTGGGCCATCGGAGGCTGCGACGCCAACGGCAAGATGAACAAATTGGCGGTACAGAAAGATCACTCAGGCAGCAAGAGGGGACAGGAGGGCACGGGCTAGAAGCAGGGAGACAGCGAGAAGCTATTGCAACAGACCCGAGAGAGATGAAAAGGTCAGTGGCAGAGCGATAGGGGAGAAGGGATGGATGCAAGAGCCATTTGGCAGGTAGCCTGCACGGGGCTGCGTGGGCCTGTCTGCGGGTCATGGCGGATAATGGATGTGATGCTCTCTGAAAACTGCAGAGCGCCTCGTCCGGGTGCGGTGCTGCTCTGGACTGAGTCCTGTCTGGGCTTTCAGGAAGCAAAGCCTCTCCCCTCCTCCCTGGCTCATCCTCGAAGCTTTTTTTTTTTTTTTTTCCTGCCTGTGAGCAAGGGAGAGGGGGGGGGGGAAAAACAGAGACATTAAGTGCCAAAGCTTATGTTAATACAGCATTAAGGTTGAAAATGTAATCTCCTAGGAGTCAGGAAATTCCGAACCAGAGGTTTCCATGGCAACCCAGCCACACTGCTCCTCTGTCCATTCGGGCCCTGTTTTCCTTGTTAAATATGATCCCGTCGTATATTATATTTTATCGAGCTAAACGTGTTACCCACAGGGTGCAAGGGCTCCAGTCAGCAGCAGCACGGAGCTGCAGGAAACGTGTGTGTGCGTGTGTGTGTGTGTGTGTGTGTGTGTGGCAGGCGTATGTCTTCAGAATTTGCCTGATACAACACAGCCACATCGTAGGTCCTTGTATCTAATAAATGGAATGTAATTCCATTAAGAGCGGCTCCCGTGAAAACAAAGGAGCAAGGGCCCTGCAGTCCCTGTGCTCTGAAGGGGTCGCTCCGGGTGCCCACCCCGCCTGGGGGCACAGCTGGGTCCCTCACAGCTCGGCACCCGCCGGGCCCCAGGGGCAGGGCCGTCACCGCCACCCCGGGCCCCCTCCTGGATGGAGTTCTGAGGAGGTGGATTGGAATTACCTGGTCCAGTGGTTCTTCACACACGCCAGTCAATTGAAGTTCATCTGTCACTGTTCGTTAACATCCCAGGGTGCACCGGGCACCGGCCGACAGATACGGGAAGGAAATTCGATTCTCCTCCCAGCCCTCTCTCCCACGAAGATTGCACAAGGCAGCAGGGATGTTAGGAAGGAGAGCAGGGAAATGGAGTGTCAGGGAGGGCGGCTCAGGGGCGGAATGTGTGTCGGAGAAGCCTCTGCAGGTTAACGTGGTGGAAAGAGCATGGAATATTGGAACCGGGCTGCCTGGGACCCGGCGTCCCCCAGCCATGTGGTCTTTAGCAGGTCTTTTCGTTTCCCTTTGTCTTAGTTTTATCATCTGCAAAACTGGGATAAAATTACCACGAATCTCACACAGGCTTGTTGAAAGTTTAAGTAGGGTAATTGATGCAAAAGCCCACTGTAAACTTGTAAATCCTATACCAACATCACTCTTCCAGGAGCTCTGGGACACCGTGCTGTGTCCGACTCAGCTCATGATCTCGCAGTTTGCAAGTTCGAGACCCACATCGGGCTCTGTGCTGACAGCTCAGAACCTGGAATCTGCTTTGGATTCCATGTTTCCCTCTCTCTCTGCCCCTCCCCTGCTCGTGCTCTGTCTGTCTGTCTCTCTCTCAAAAATAAGGAAACATTAAAAAATGTTTTGATTAAAAAAAAAGAATTCTATAATGGGTTCCAGAATTTACTGATAGATCTAGAACAGGAGGTAGCACTTTTTTTTTTTTTTTTTAGAAAGGGTCAGACAGTAAATATTTTACAGTTCGGAGGCCATGCTGTGACTACTTAGCTCAAAACCAGCCAAAGGTGATACATAAGTGAATGGCCATGGCTGAGTGCCAATAAAGCTTTATTTACAAAAACAGGAAATGCACCAGATTTGCCTTGAGAGTTGTACTTTGCCAGCCCCTGGTCTGCAACTGCCTGTGTAGAAAGAAAACTTTTTTTGGTGGATGCCGCTTTTCTCCCCAGAATTTAATTCTCCCTCCTCTCCATCCTTCAATCCTACACACCTCTCCCACCTCCCAATCTCTTTCTTTGACCCAACTTCTTAACTTTCCAGGATCAGTTAAGAGTCACCTCCTCTAAGGGAGAATTGTAATAGTCTCTCGGCCTTCATCTGCTTGCCTCATAGACCATGAGTTCTGGAGGGCGGCCAACTCCGTCACCCGAGGCCCTCGGTCTTGGTAAATGTTCAGTGGATGTTTGCAGAATGGATCTATCGAAAGACACAGCATCCCGGGGAACCAGGATGTTGTCATTCCCTCAGGACGTCTGTGAGCTGGAGTGGCTTCAAAACCCTTAAGTCTGGAATCAGTCCTCTACTTGTGAGCTGCTAAGTCAGAGCTTCTAGAACAATCCGATCACCTTTGCAGACATGGGCCAACATATGTGCTCACCTAACAAGGCCTGCGGCCAACGTGCTCTCTTTGCAAAGGTGTGATGGAGCCCTGGGCAGGCCAGTTGGGCAGGGTCAGGTCAGTGGAAGGTGACACGACATAGCTACCGCCCCGACAGAAGGTGCTCCTGTAATCAAACACAAGTCATGTTTGAGACGGCGCAGTGGCTCCTCACGCTCCCCTCAGGGAGCCTCGGCCTCCACTAGCCTGGACAGGAGACGTGATCATATGGAAGCTTCCGGAGGAGCCGCAGCCCCTTTGGCTTTCACATTTGCAGGCTTTCCTCATCCTTCACCTCCCGGGCAGAAGCAGACGGGCAAAATGGAGTTGTGTAACTCACCTCTGAGTCACACTTCCCCCGGCACAGCGTTTTTCTGCCCGACAGCCAGACGGGCAGCTATTGTTCAAAAGTCAAGGCTACCTCTAGCACACCAGCTAAGAAGAGGTCCCTTTTCATTACAATGGCAAGGGACTCCATATACATGTGGGTGCACGTATACAGTGGGGGTTCATAGTATATGCAATGCATGTGTGCATGTTCCCATCATCACGTGGGCTTGTGCTCAGTACAGGCTCCTGTGCTACCTCAGTGTGTGATTGGTGTGCATGTGTGTACATGTGTGTATTTACATATGCTTTTGTGTACGTGTGAGGCTGTGTTGCTCCTGAATGTGCCTGGGCACGCCTGCTGGCTGGGCACGCGCTCTTGCCTGGCTGGGTCTGTGCGAGTCTTTAATTTAGGGCCCCAAGTCTCCTGGAGGACCCCATAGCTTCCATCCTCCAGCCTCGGCCGATGAATATTTTATTACCTTGCTTCTGCCATGGCGTTCAGCAGCCTCCCCTTGCAAAGCCAGAGCATGACACACTCTGGGGAGGCAGAGACGGAGGCTCTGATGCTGGAGCCCCAGAAAGTAAATCACCCCTGCGACGGAGCCCCAGGAGGGCTCGCAGATGCTGCTTGTTAGTGTCATTAAGGGACTGATGAGTCAGCCTCTTTTCCCATGTCCCCTGACAGCGTTCCCTCTAAATAGAAAGCCGGCACACCCATTTTACAGGAGGCTCAGGGGGACCTGCCTGCTGCTCCTTCTGGAACCAGCCCAAAGCTGTTTCATCCCCCCCCGCATGCCTCCTCTGCCATCGAGGAAGATGTGGGGGAATAGCAGGTCACAATAACCCAGGACAGCAAGCAGAGGGGTCCGACTTCGCCCCACACTCGGGGAATGCGAGGGGAGGCAGGCAAGTCGGGGAAAGCCAGCCATGCTGGAAACCGCAGTTTGCGGAGACAGCATTACCCCGGCCGTAGGGCCCTCCCGGCGCTCACCCCAGCAGTGACCCCCAGCCATGTGCTCCCAAGAAGTAGACGCCAAGACAAAGACTTGGGTGCCCGTGGTGTATCTGGGGGCCGACCCAGTCCAGGAGCACTGTGGGGGAACCTAGGAAACAAGGTGTTGAGTCCAGGGGAACTGATGAACCATGTATTGATGAGTAGGTTTTGTCCATGGCCCGTGCCCCCTGCAGACTATCTGCGAGGCTGCGGAGGGCACGGCTTTGGGCTGCCCACCGAGGGACTGAGGTGGGTACCAACCAACTCTCACCTCATCCTTGGAGGACCGGCTGCCCCATGGGCGCATCAGCGCCCTCTGCTGCAGACCTTGGAAAGACCAGGGGCCTAGGGCTTCAACACACCCTGAGGGTGAGGAGCCGCCCCCCCCCCCAACTTGCAGGTGGCTGGTGCTAATCCCCACGTCTGGACTCCCCTCCGTCGCTCTCTCCATCCTCCTCACTGATTCGGCTGCTGGCAGGAGCTCTGTGGGTTGCCCTCTCCACAAAGCAGCCCATGAGCCGGGACCCCCCAACCCCGCTCCGGGAGCTGGGGCTGGGTTGGGTGAGGCAGGGGCTGCTTGGCCAGCATCGGCTGTGACTGCACCGCAGGTCTCTGAGCTGGCGCTCCTGGGAAGGGGCAGACAGATGGCCATACTGGAGGCTTCTGAAACCCTCCAGCCAGATGCATTGCACAGGGGTTCACCCATCGCATGGAGGGCCACTGGGTGCTGACTGCCTGCCCCGGACAATCGGCATGAGTGAGACAGAAGAGGCTTCAGAGAAGATGATTCCAAAAATGAACACGATAGCGAAAGCCAACCGGGAAGCCTGCCTGCATCTTTCCCTCCTCCCCTCCCCCTCCCTCCTGCGAATCCCGGAAACACTTCATTTGCGTCTCTGCTAGGTTTTCCAACGTCCCTACTCCTCAGTATTCAGCTCTGTCAGGAAGGGCACTAAGAACCGTTACTGTAATTATGACTGAGCTCCTCCTTTGTGTCGGGCCCTGGGCTTAGTGCACACTATTTGCCGTAATCTCCACAATGGAGTGTTAAATTAGGTACTACTATCTGCGCTCTAGAGGGAAGAAAGCTGAGGCTCTGAGACATCCCGGTTCCCGCCTTAGGTCACCCTGCTCAGAAGGGACAGAGATCTGTCTGGCTCGGTGCCTGTGGTCTCAACACACTTACCATCCCTTTCCTACTGCTCCGTGAGTTCCCAGAGGACGGGGACTGACCCCTTCACCCCCCGGCGCTCCACAGAGCCCCGTACCTTGTCCACCAGGTGGCCTTTGCATTTACAATTCCTTTCCTCCCTCTGTCTTCCCCACTAGGAATGACCGGGTGATGTGCACTTCGGGAAACATCCACCGAAAGCCCCATGACCAGCTCCATCCTCAGGTTTTTCAAGCCACTCCCCACAACCTCCTACTACCTCCCAGGGAGAAGAGTGCAGCTCTGCAGGCCAGCTGTGCGATTGGTTGGAATGGCAATTAAAACTCACTCGCACACCACCCAGCTGTGTGGTCCTAGACAGGTTACTTGGTGTCTCTGAACCTCTGTTTCCCGCTTGAGGGATTCTGCCTCCCTCCCAGGAAGGCTGGCCGTGGAGAGATGCACGTCAGGCCTCCGGAAGGCAGCAGAGAGCCCGCGACCTTCAGGAAGCTCTTCCATAGAGCCCCACCCCGACCAGGAGTTCTCTCAGGCAGGGAGAGGGTTGTTTCGTTTGCTTCTGTCTCTGTCTCTGTCTCCACCACACCCGTTCTGGGACCAAGCACAGCATGGATGCTGAGCTGTCCCCAGTGCAGTGGTGTTTCTGCGACTTGCCCTGACTCACGGGCGCCGAGCAGAGAACAGACAGGCGAGGGCTTCCCAGCCAGGCCGCAGGCCTCTGTGTGCAGTTCTTTGAAAGCATAGCCATTCCCTCCTTGCCCTTTGTTTTTCTTTGGCCACCTTCCTCAGTCGCACACCTGCGGCCAAAGGCTGCGGGAACAAAGTCCCCGGCCTGCAGACGGAAGAGCAGGGCAGACAGGCTCTGCTGGGATGTCAGGCCCGTCTCCAGCTCCCTGGCCACAGCAGGAGCGTGCCCTGTCACCCAGCCTTGACCTAGAGTCTACTGGCCTAGCCCTCTTGGGGTGATGGTGCCACTTTCCAGCTGTCAGAACCCTGAGCAGCCCTTCTCCCTGCCTTCTCCCCGTCCCTTCCTTCCTGCACCATCTCCCGGGTAGTGTCCAGGGGCACTGCCTCCACCGCCCGGCTCCCTCCTCTTCCCCACCTGTCCCTATTCTGAGATGCCCATCGCTGCTGCTCGAAGTGTTTTTGGTGCCATGATGCCTTTCTCTTCTCTCATTCCCCTGCGATAAAATCCTTCTTTCTTTCTTTCTTTTTTAAATATTTTTTTTTATTTATTTCTAGGAGAGAGAGAGAGACAGCGTGAACAGGGGAGGGTCAGAGAGAGAGGGAGATACAGACTCCGAAACAGGCTCCAGGCTCTGAGCTGGCAGTCAGCACAGAGCCCGACGCGGGGCTCGAACCCACGAACCGCAAGATCATGACCTAAGCGAAAGTCGGACGCTTAACCGACTGAGCCACCCAGGCGCCCCGATAAAATCCTTCTTTCTGACCGTATTCTGTACCATCCCAACTCTGGATGGCGATTCTGCTCTCACTGAGTCTGGTCCAGCAGTGGGCTGTCGAGGAATTCCGTGCAGTGCACACCGTCCTTCACAGCGCGCACCGTCAGTAGATCGGGACCCATGGCGTCCAGCCGGACAGCGCCCATCTCTTCGCTCCTCCCCCTGGGGCTGGGGGAGGGGGGAGGGGGGATGCCTCTTCTCCCTCCACCAAGTCTGAGTGGCTGGGGACCCTCAGAGCCCAGTTCCTCCCATCCACCCACGGCCCCCGCGGCTGAGGCTCACGCGCCAAGCCTGACACCAGCGGCAGGCGCCACGGAGGGCAGACGCCTAGTGCGGGATGAAAACCTCCATTCACGACAATATCAAGTCCCTGGCTCCGGAGAGAGACGGGTTTGCTCCCGGTCCGAGACACCGCCTGAGAAGAGAAAGGCGATACCGAGAGAGGAGCGTCTCGTTAATGCGGGCTCTGTTCTTTTCACCTGGCAGGCCAAACACAGCAGCTCACTTGTGCCTCTGAAACCCTAACTGGCTCCTGGCTGGGAGCTTTGGGGACCGCGTGGGAGGCATTAGGCAGCGTGTGCCAGGCGCGCACCCAGCCAAGTCCCGACGCAGCCAGGACAAGGACTGGAGGGGAAGGCCCTGCGGGTGGGGGCCACACCCACACCTATGCGGCACTGGCCAGATGGGGCTGGAGCCCACTCTCCAACCGCCCGCAGTCCTTCAATCGCCTTTTTCTTTTCCCCGGACTCCTTTCCAAGTGTCCACTACAAGGTGGGTACAAAGGAGGCATACAATATGGGTGCGGAGGGCCCTGAGTAATCCTTTTAGTCTGTTTCTCAGCTTTTTAGGGTCACAACCCCCCTTGTAAATCTGTTAAAAGCCATAGATTCCCTCCCAAGGAAAGTGTATGCCCCCAATTGAGCATGAAAAGATGTGGGATCCGTAGACCTCTAAAGCTCACTCAGCTAGCCCCATCGGGTTCATGTGAAGAATAGTTTCCAATATCTGCTTCAATGGTTGGAAAGACCAAAGCCAAGTAGGAGGACTCAACACGTCCAGGAAAACATAGCACGTTGTTGGCAGAGAGTTGATCACATTTAACATGTATTTGGTTGGGAATAAGTATGACTGTTCACAGAATGGATTTTGCAAATATGAAATCTCAAACTCAGAGAAGCCAAAGGACATACACAACATTATCCGTTGTGCCTTCATGGATACATTTTATTCTTCTTCCACAAAGGGAGGTGGGTGTTTTTTTTTTTTAACGTTTATTTATTTTTGAGAGAAAGAGACTGAGAGTGGACACGGGAGGGGCAGAGAGAGAGGGGGACACAGAATCGGAAGCAGGCTCCAGGCTCTGAGCTGTCAGCACAGATCCTGACGCAGGGCTCCGACTCACAGTCCGTGAGATCATGACCTGAGCTGAAGTCGATTGCTTAACTGGCTGAGCCACCTAGGCGTTGAGGGGAGCATGTGGCAGCCAGCAACTTTCAGTGTCCCCTACGGCCATGTATGGTCTTGCTTCTAAGTTCAGCCGATGGAATGTTAGCAGATTTCCAAGTCCTGTCTCTGGAAAGCAAGGGTGCACCCCTCTCCCTCGTTTCCCCCCATACCATTGGGCGCAGTTGTGACTGCGGGATTCAGAGCAGCGATTCTGGATCACATGATCAAGACTGGGTCCTGAAGATGGCCAAGCAACAAGTGGAAGGAGTCTGGATCTCTGACAATTATGAAGCCAGCACACCCTCCTGGGACTGCCTGGCTGGTCTTCTATCTCTGTTAAGCCCCTGTTGTTTTTAGTTTCTCTGCCATAGCATTAGAATGAAAAAAATTTTTTTAATGTTTATTTATTTATTTGAGAGAGAGAGGGGCGGGGGGGCGGGGGCAGGGAGACAGAGAATCCCAAGCAGGCTCTGTGCTCTTGGCCCGGAGCCCAATGTGGGGCCCAAACTCACGAACCGTGAGATCATGACCTGGGCTGAAATCAAGAATCAGACGCTTAACCGACTGAGTTGCCCAGATGCCCCTAGGATGAAATTTTCAACTGGTAGCCTAAGAGACCAGAACATGAGTAGCCTCCACTTTCCCCTCATCCTGGTGGTCTCCAAGGCCCGTGAGCAGTGGGCATCTCTATCTCTCCTGCATCCTCTTCCCAAACCCATTGCTACCCCTCTCCTTCAGGTGGTCTCCCCGTGGCCCTGAAGCACTCCCGGGGCCTCCTGGTAGCCCTCTGTGGCACACCCCTCCTGCCTCCAGTCCAGAGCAGGATTTCTGAAATGCACACGTAAACTGGACCCTCCACTCTCCAGCCCTTCAATGGCCCCTCATTCCCTTCAAAGTGAAACCCACTCCCCCCATAGCGGGCTCCCAGCCTGCCTCAGCAGCACCACCTGTCGTCACTTGCTTTATGCACCCTGTGCTCCAACACAGAGAGCCGGCCGCCCTTCCGCCCCTTCTCCACGGCCTGGTGTGTTCATCCTCCAAGGATCTCCTCCTTGGCCAGCCCCTCTCACCCTCGGTCTCCAACACTTTCTCCAGTGTGTCCCACATCACTTTGTCCATTACAGCACATAACTCATAGAGCTGACATCGTCCACGTCCCGTGCACGACTACAGCACTGCAGTGCCGGAACAGCTTCCCTAGGTCCCCAGGTCCCACCAAGCTTCGAGGAATGGGGACTGTGCCCAAGAAAGAGAGAATGAGGAATGGGAAATAGTCCTCACCCCCTTCACGCCTCTCTCAGGGACTGTCCTGCCCCACTGTGCTCTATCACCCCAGTGAGGAATTCACTCCTTCCCCCCCTCCTTCCTTCCTTCCCTCCTCCTTGCCTCGTTCTGTGAGCACAACCCCAGTACCAGCGCGATGCCTGCAGAGAGCTGTTCAGCTAGTACTCGGAGGATGTGGGAACACACGCATGCAGCAAGTGCGCGTTTCTGTTACGTTATGTTTGCTGGGCTCCGAACTGAGTGCTGGGAGCACAGAGGCAGAGAGCGGCTGGGCTGCCCGCAAAGCCTTCCCAGCCTGGTGGGTCAGGGGGAGGGCAGGCTGTGGAGGAAGATGGAGGCATCGGCCCCCAGCGCCTCATGGGTGAGTCCCTGTAACGCTCACTTTTGCTAAGCGATGTAACAGGGTCCGAGGAACTGGTCTTCCCCGCTCCCGTGGGCGGGCTGGAAGAGGTGAGAGGTGGAGGGATCCGAGCCTCCTGGCAACATGATGAAGTCATTTGCAGAAAGACAGTTTTGTTCTGACTTGAGTGTTTTTCCACATGACTTCATCACCCAGCGGGCCCGGCTTGGGCCTTGTTTTTTTGACGGGCCCCAGCCCCGGCTGCCTACAGAGAATGGCCCCTGAACCCTTCCCCGGCGGCTCTGCCAGGACAAGCAAGGTCTGTTCGCTCCCCACGGGGCCCGGCACCTGCTGTACCACCCACCACCCTGTGATGCAGGCAGTGCCCACCGTGGCAGGAAGATGGCTCCCAGGGGCCGTGGTCAGGGCGGCGCGGCAAGGGCTTCCCCCGAGCAAGCACAGAGCTCACTCTGAGATATCTCTGCTCCCCTCTGGCCTCAGTTTCCTCACCTGCAAATGAAGATGAGCATCACTCTTGGTTCCCAAGGTCTCTGGGAGAATTCGGTGACATAAGGACTCCGTAGCAGGCCCTCGTCACTTAAGCTCTGACTGAGCACCTTCTTGGGCTGGGCCCTCCCAGGGAGTCTACGAACCGATGAGGAAAATAAATAGTCATCAATCAGTGCAGTGAAGGCAGTGTGAGAGGGGTCGAGCCATGTGCAGTGGGTGCCGGGGTGAGTGGGCCCTTAGCCCTGTGGTCAGGGCAGGTTGGGGGGGGGGGTTAAGGAAAACTCAGAAAGGGGTTCTTGAGTCAGGTCTTAAAAAATGAGAAGCAGGGAGCACCTTGTGGCTCAGTCAGTTGAGCATCCAACTCGTGATTTTGGCTCAGGTCACGATCCCGGGGTTGTGCGATTGAGCCCCACGTCAGGCTCTACAATGAGCATGGAGCCTGCTTGAGATTCCCTCTCTCCGTTTCTCTGCCCCCTCACCCACTCCCTCTCTCTCTCTCTCTCTCAAATAAAAATAAAAGAAAGAAAGAAACAATTTTCAAAACAAAACCAGAGGATACAGTGATCCAGACAGGGGGATGAAAGAAGCCGGCTCGGAGGTCTGTTAGAACACATCTAGGAGGAGCAAGCAAGTCCCGGAGGGTGGTGGTATGAGCGGGCAGGTGATACCGTCTCTACCCAAGAATGCGCAGCAACATGGCCCCAGGGTCCTCATACAGAGAGGCCCAGCCATGCCCTTGGCGAAGACCCAGACCTGACCTGCTTTTCTCAGCCTTTCTCCGTGTCCGGACCTTTTGCCCTTCATGGGTTCTGCCATGATCAAAACATGGCCGCTCCACTGCCGAGCACCTCACCTGCCCACAAAGTTGCTTAAGACGGGAGGAAGGGGACAGTGAGGCTCCAGAGAATCTTCTTCTACTTTCTGTCCCGAAGCTCTCCTGCAAACACTCCGACCTTCGTCCATCTGGGCTGCTCTCACAAAGTATCAGTGACAGTGTGGCCAAAAACTGCAAGCAGGCATTTCTCACAGCTCTGGGGGAGGGAAGGCTGAGAACAGGGTGCCAGCACGATTGGGTTCCGGCGAGAGCTGGCTGGAGACTGTCAGCTTCTCATATGTTCACGTGGCAGACTGAGGGGGAGAGCGCTCTCTGGGGTGGCTGGTGGAAGGGCACGGACTCCATTCCCCAGCGAGCTCTCATGACCTAATCATCTCCCAAAGGCCCGGCTTCCTGACACCATCACCTTGGAGGTTAGGATTCAACCTATGAGTGAGGGGGGAGCAAACATTCAGTGCAGAATCCCCGGTTCTCACTCACTTGGTCACAGACTGGTCACCCCAGTTAAGAGGGAGACCGGGGAAGTGTCTGGGACTGGGGATTAGGATTCCCCTGAGCAGTTTACACAGGGGCTATGGAGGGGCTTTGCTACAGCATCTCTGCCCACCACCACCAACCTCAGGGCTCAGGAACAGGGAAGACAGGCTACTGGAAGGGAGAAGAACGGCCACCGGGTAGACAGTGAGCAGGCCTGTCACATGTGTCTGGGTAAGTGGTAAGCACGCGGTTCCATGTGGCTGCGCGGGTGAAGAACAGGGGTGAGGGCTGGGTCAGATGAGAGTTTGAACAGAAAGCTTCTGGGGCTTTAAACCGAGGGCACTTCATCTAAGAGCTCTGGACCTAAGTTTCCGGTATATTTTAGAACAAGCACTTAGTTGGCTGTAAGCAGTACGTCGGGGGCAGAGACTTGCCAAGGGCGGCTGTATTCTTGTCACTTTCCATCCAGGCAAGGCTGCGTGTCCCTGGGGGTTGGGCTGTGTTGTTCATTCCGATGTCCCTGGTACCTTCCCCATGCTGCTCCTACCAAAAAGGACTGTTGAGGGAATGAATGGATGGATGAACGAATGAATGAACGAATGAAATTCACAACCTCTCCTGGCATCAGGTTCCTCCTCTGTACCTCGGGATCAATGCCAAGAGTTCTCGCCTTGCAGGACTGCCGTGAGAAGAGGGTGAGCTGAGGGCTGCCATGTTGCTTCATAAACAAGAGGGCTGCCGGCAGAGAGGAGGTGAGGGTCATCCCAAATCCCCCACGGTGCCAAGCCAGCCCTGCCTGCTCGCACCAGTCACCGCCGATCACACTGAATAGCCTGCAGGTGGCCGTAGAGCCTTCCCAGATTCTCAGAAGAGGGGGCGAGGAAACACCTGGAGAGGCCCACTGGGTCCTGCCAAGGAGAGAGATGGGAGGTGAGTGATGAGGATAAACGGCTGTCTGTCTCTGGTAACGCAATTAGGAGCTAAAATATTAAACGCTTTACGACAGGACATATATCTCCGGCGTAACGAGCTGCCTCTTGCAAAGCAGGCATTTTCTGGGTGGGAGGCAGGCAGACCCATATCTCAGACCCAGCAGCCTCTGCCGAGGGCAACAGGCTACCGTGCCATCATATCTGGGGGGCTCCTCTGACTTCCCCGTCATCGTCGTCGTCATCGTCATCATCATCACCGTCGTCGTCATCGTCGTCACTGCAGTTGCCAGTTACTGAGTGACTACTAGCCGGGAGCACTGTCAGGGACCTGCACAGAAGCTGAGCCCCTTTATTTTCCCGGCAAACCCGGGGCAGGGGAGACACAGGACAGCTGGACTCAGAGATGTCATATAACTTGCCCGCAGCCAGCCACCTCGAGGGAGGCAAGGCAGTTGGCTGTCATCCTTGCAGGTAACCAGGACAGCAGAACCAGATGCAGTGGCTTGGTAGGTGGAGAGTGGGAACTGGCTTGTCCTGGGATATCCCCCAGAGCCGGGGCCCTGCTGTGCCCCTGGAGTCCCAGTGGCTGGGGCACACGGTGGTGAGACTGATTTGGATGTGAAACCCCCAGATTTCCAGGCTGTTTGTGTCTCAGGGAAAGGGCTGCCTGGCCACCTTTTTACTTTGATGGTGAATGATGGGCGATTCTCACGGGTTCTGAGTTGACACAGACCTGTGATAAGAACAGTGGAATTCCAGGCATCAGCAAAGAGTTAGGATACTTCACAGCACCTCTGAAAGCACACTTCGTAGGCAAGCAAGGGCCTCTGGATGTATGTTTACAGAGCCTGTCTGTGTCTAACTCTGGGTTGCTGCCAATTCTCAGCAGGGGTTTAGGAAGGAAGACCACGCAGCCTCTGCTCAAGGTGAGAGGACGTTTGCCAAAGCACTTTTGCATTCATCGTCTTGTTTTCTTCCAGCAAGAATCTTGCGAGAGAAATGCAATTTCAGCCCATTTTGTAGACACAGAAACTGAGGCTGAAGGCTTTTCAAATGGAGTGGATGCCCCAGGGGACAGGACCTGTATTTGCTGAGCCTGTGCTATGTATTAAGCCCTGTCTCTAATAGACACAATGTCCGTCTTCATGAATATTCTGGTCTAGCCCAGGGGAGGGCTCGAATAGAAGCCAGGCAAATTAAGAAAGAGCCAAAACTGAGATCAGGGTCATGACAGTGAAGAGCCAGGTGTTTGAAGACGAAATAAGAAGAGGTGGGGGGGACACCTCTCTGAGAAAGTGACATTTCTCTGAGAAAGTGACATTTATGCTGAGATGGAGGCTGAGTCACAGGAAGGGCTCCAGGTAAAGGGACCAGTGTGTGCAAAGGCCCTGGGGTAGGAAGGGCCTGGCCTGGTCCTGGAGCCAAGAAGTGGCCAGTGTGTCTGTGGAGAGATAAGCAAGACCAATACGTTTGCAAGGCCCCCATGATGAGCACGACTTCTCAGAACTGAGCTCTAAGTCAGAGTTCTGACTTCCATCTAGAGACTTCTCCATACATCTTTGGGGCCTGGTCCACCCCAGCTTTGGGCAGCGCCCCACCCTGCCGCAAGGGAGCCCCTAGGCTTTGCCTGACCACCTCATCTGTCAGGATCCCCCCGCCCCAGTATGCAGACAGCTCTGCCAGCGTGGCCTTGTGCTCCCTGCCCGGTGTGCATCCTTCACCTCTCCTGGACTACCCCCTTCGTGGAGCTGACAGGCAGCATTCCTCAGAGCCGGGGAGGGGGCTGTGGGGGCGAGCCGAGGGAGGGCTGTGCAAGCTTGCAGGAGCACTACATCTGGAGAGGGAGACCGGAATGTTTGTGTCTGAAATTTAGCTAATATCCCAGGAATTTCTCCTGGCGGTTCAGAGGGTTCCTAGGGGGACTGCAAAGCTACCACGTCTGGGTTCTGGAGGGGGCTGGCCTCGCTCAAAGCCTCTTTGTCTCCATGGCTCTGCCTGGGTCGATCTGGCTCTGCATCTGTGTGTGTGTGTGTGTGTGTCTGAGTATCTCCCTGTGTGTGTATCTCTTCCTGTCGAAAGCACCTTTGTGTCTGTCTGTGTGCGTGCCGGCGGATGCACGTCTCTATGTCTGCGAGTGTGTGCCTGTGTAGGTGTGTCATATCCGCGTGTGTGTCTCTGTGTGGGCCGGTGTGTGTGTGTCCTTCTCGGTCTGCATCATGGTGTGACTGGCGTCTCCGGGTCTCTCCCACTCTTGGTGTGTCAGTGGGTCAGTCTCTCTGGCGTCTGTGTGTCATTCTTGCTGTCTATGCAGCCGTCCACCTCTGCCCTTTGCCTTTGAGAGGTGGGACTCTCTCTGGGACTCTGGACTTCGGCCTTTGTCCCTCTGTCTCCACCCGAGGGCTAGGGCTGGGTCTTTCCATCCCTACCAGTAGGGAACAGACTATAGAGAAAGGAGAAAGAGTAGGGGTGAGGCAAAGAAAGTTGGGAGACAAGCTTGTGCGTGTGTGTGTGTGTGTGTGTGTGTGTGTGTGTGTGTGGCCACCTCTGCCTGGTCAGGGAAAGGCTCTCGCGGGCCAAGCCCTGCCCTCAGCCCCACTGCAGAGAAACACTTCCCTCAAGCTGCCCGTGGGTCTCTTGCTCGGTAGCCTGAGTCACAGCCCACCCTCCTGTCCTCCCCCTTCACAGAGCATGGTGTCATCCTCCAGCTGAGTCCCTATCTCCACCGCACCCCCCCCCGACCATGCCTCCCCTCCTCCAGCTCACTGCTCTGTCCTGGTCCCCCACTCCCAGCCTTACGTGGCCACAGCACACTTCTGGGAGCACCTCCTGGCTTCCCTACTCAAAGGACTCCTCCTTATGAGCCTCTGGGAGCCACGGACCCCTTCTGCCAGGAAGTCTCCCTGGTTGCCCCAGGCAGGGAGAAGGCACCTTTCTCTGATCCCCTTGCTTTTCTCCTGTGACCGTCACCTCTGAGGCTGGTGTAGGCCCACCTCCTGGACTCCTCTGTCCTTGTAGACTGCAAGAGACAGGACATAATTTGGCTGGATTTCACACCTCTGCCTGGAGCACAGGGATCTCCACAACACCCGCCCTGAACGGGCAGATGGCTCCCAAGACCCTGAAGGTCAGCAAGGAAGCTGGGGGGCTGGATTTCCCATGATTCCCCGCCAGCCTGTCTCTCTGCCGTCTACTTCAACACATCACCACCCCCACAGGCGCAGCACGCTTGCACCCAGACACGCCTCAGGTGCCCTGGGCCAGGCCCACGCTCAGCCTCCTTGGGAGCCAGGCACAGGCCCCTCCCACAGTGTCGCTGATGCCTGCCTGCGGACCTCTGTCCCAGAGCCGCCACCATACAGCCCCATCACCCATCCCAGAAACCTCTCAATCACACGGATGGTCTGTTTGAAATGTTTTATTCTTTACACCGTGTATTTGTTTTCTAGGGCTGTTGTAACACATACCACAAGTTGGGGGGCTTAGATCAGTTCTGAAGTTCAGAGGTCTGACATCAAGGGCCTGGCAGCGCCTCGCTCTCTCTAAAGGCCCTGGGGAGGATCCGTCCTGGCCCCTCCCAGCCCCCGGTGGTTGCTGGCAATCCTTGGCGTTCCTTGGCTCGTAGACACATCCCTCCAGCCCTTGCCTCTGCCTTCACACGGCTCCCCACCCCCACAGTATCTGTGTCTCCCGTCTCTGTCTCCTTATAAGGCCCGCCCTCAACCCAGAATGATCTCTTGTCCTGGCCCTTAATTACATTAGCAAAGGCCTGATTCCCAAATGAAGAAACAGTTGGCCTTCCCAGGTGCTCGGCTTTAGAACTTGGGCATAGCAGGTAAGGGCACAGTTCAGCCCGCACCAGGCAGTTACAGCGCTAGAAACTCAGAAATAGCTCGTTGACCTACACCGCTGATGATGACAAGTAACAGAGCCCCTCCAGGATCGTCTGGGTTCGAGGTCACCTAACACACCTGGCAGTGGGCCCCCCACTGGTCTCTGTGTGAGCCGAGTCACCTGCGGAGACAGAGAGCGCATCGCCCCCGTGCACGCTGGCTTCGGGAAACACGAAGGAGGATGACGTGTCCGCTTGAGGCTGCTGCCTACCTTCCTGAGTACTTAACGCTTCTGCACTTCTTGACACAGAAGAGTAGATCCTGGTGAAATGAAGACGCCTGGCGGCTCAAGAGGCAGAAATGGTGCAAGCACCGCCAGGCCTTCCGAAGCCAGGCTTTCCCCGGGATGAATGGGGTGGGGGCAGTCCTATGGCCCGGTCCCTATGCTAAGTCTGCTCTCACAAAGTGGGCTTGGGGAGGCCTCCCAGCTCTCTGGGTGTCAGCGGTGGGCTGGAATTGCAAAGGCTGGCCCTACCTATCTCAAGGGTATGGTGAAGTCTCTTCAATGAATGTGTGCCTCTGAGCTGTCCGTGCCTGTGAAGGCCAAGGCTGTTTTTGTGGGTAAGGAAGTAGCAACGTCTGGGATCCAGGTAGAACAGCAGCAGGCAGCTTGCTTTATATAAACCCTTTACCCTCCAGGAGATCTACAAGGTGGCAAGCGGGCAGGCAAGGGGCATTGTTGAGCACCAACTGTATGCCAGGCATTCTTCGAGGCTATGAGCTACAATTTGTCATCTACTGTGCCAAGGGCCCTGCACGGAAATCGTATTTTTTCAGAGGAGGAAAGAGAAGGAAAAAAAAAAAATCAGCCAAGATCACACAGCCAGAAGGTTTTTGAAGATCTACAAAAGAAGTCACTGGAAAGTGGTTTGAGGTGAGGGCCAGGGCAGGAGGGGCAGGTTTAGAAGCTCAGGTCCATTATGGAAGGTGGATACAAGTCTCAGTCAAAAGAAATAAATAAGCGGCTGATTTCCCTGGAGGGGACCCAGGCCACCTTTCATTATTTCATTGGCTCGGGAGCCCAAACAGCTGCATTTTATCATTCCTCAGAAATCCATAAAAGGGATGGAAAGTGCTGGTGCTTGTGGGGGGAGATGGATGGGCACTTAAATTTTATTGTGGTCCCCGCCACCCCATGATGGGGCCTGAGATACCCCCTCCCAGGTCTTGAGGTCACAGGCACACCAGTGGAGAAAAACGCTCAACCCCCAGCCCCAGGCCCACCCTGACCACACCCTCCTCTGGCCGCCGGCAGCTTCTGTTCCCTCTTTTCCCATACCCTGGTGGCTGTCCCGAGTTGCTTCTGTCTGTTGTTGTGCCTGGTCTCCTGCCCCAGACTGGGAGCTCCGTGGGGTCGCCCGGCCACTGTGGGCCTGCACACAGCCACTCATGCTGGGGTCTCCCTCCCATCCGGACAGGGGCCTTCATGCCTGGCGCTCCCAGTCCAGCCTTCTTATCTGGATGAACCAGCCTGAGCTGCAAGCATGGGCTTCGGCCCGGCCCCAAGTGCTGACTGTTTGATTTTCAGGGGGCTCGGTTCTTGAGCGTGTAGGAGGCTCCAGGACACGCAAGCTCGATGGCTCTACAGCCTCCATGAGCATGAGGATGACCCAGGCCCGGGGAAGTGCGGGTTCTAACCCAGCGGCCTGCGACGCAGCCCTTCCCACAAGCTCCCGGAGCCTCCAGTGCTGGTGCTTTGCAGACTCGCCTTGAGTCCCAAGGCTCTCGGTGATAGATGAGTAAACTGCAACCCAGAAAAGGGCAGAGCAGCCTGGGGTTACACCAGAAAAGAGAGTGGCCGAGAGGGACGCTCACCCAGTGTTCTGTCCCCTGGTCCAGGGTTGGCAAACTCAAATGCCTCGGGGACTGGAAGAGCAGAGAGAAACAACTCCAGGCAGGCCTCCTGGGTCCGCTTGCCTCACACGCTGCACGGGCAGAGATCCAGCCTTCCCGCTCCTGAGTGCCGGGGCCAGGGCGGGGGGGCCCCCAGGCACAGCCCTACTCTGGAGAGGGGCCCAAGAGGACAGGAATGGCGGCACGGAGAATGTGGGCTTTTGCATCGGGCAAACTCGGGTGCCGGTATCAGCTCCATATACTCTTGACTGTAACCTCTCCTGGCCTCCGTTTCCTTATCTGTACAGTGCTGACCCCAGAGCCTTGATGCCCAGGGAATGAGACGCAAGTCCCTGAGCCAAGGCACTGGCTCACCCCAGAGGGGCTCCTCTCCTGGCGTCTGCTCCCCACAACCATGCTCTACGCACCCTGCCCACTGCTGGGGGCTCTTACAAGCTGCACACACTGTTTGGTACGAAGAGCCCTTCACAAGGGCGGGGTCGCCTCTCCCACCCCTGTCCTGCTTTCCTGCTACATTTTTCACACAAGCTCCGGGTCTTCCTGGAGATGCGGGACTCTGGAGCAGCGGCTTCTCAGCCAACAATGTAAGGAGGGAGGCAGGCTTCATCTCACATACAAGCGGCTGCCTGGAGCACTCTGGCCTGAAAGGAGCTCTGAGACAGGCTCCCGTCTGGGGAGGGGACATGGGGTGATCAACTGGTGATGTCTGCAGCGGGCTTAGAAGTGGGGACGGACAGCACGTGTGCGTGCTATTTACCGTGCCTCATACAGCGGGCGTGTTGCTCGGGCAGCAACTCGGGAAGCTCTGTACATATCCACTTTCTCATTCAATGACTCCTCAAAGCCACACTGTGAGGTCAGAGGTACTACCCCATGTGACAGATGAGAACCTCAGAGACACAGGGAGGTGAGGCGACTTGCCCAAAGTCCCCAGTAAGCACCAAACGTAGGACCAGAGCCAGTTTTGCCTGAGTTTCCTTCCCGTACTTTGCCTGCTGGCCTCATTTCTCCTCTGCCTAGAATGGCCAAGGCCCAGGGTTAAGAGGACATTTCCTGGCATCCCCGCACATGCCCTGTGCTGTGTCTGTGCCCTCTCTCCCAAAGTTTGTCCACTCATCTCCCAGAGAGAGCACAGGCCTTGGGGCTTCCAGACCAGGCTGCATGACCCTGGGAAGTATGTCTCCACGTCCAGGCCTCAGTCTCCCCATTTATCTAGTACGGAGACTTGTGCTATCTATCAGATCAGTGGACTGGACAACAGCAATCCAGCCTGAAGTGCTGGCTTCCCAGCTCCCAGCTCTTATCTCGTCTTCCTCTCCCCTCCCCCTCCAGCAGACCTGATCCCCTGCAGGTCTCAGAGAAGGGCCTCTGACTCCTCTCCAGCCTCCCCGCTAGGCTGCGGCTCATTCACAGGCCTGTAAACAGCCCCGTGAGCAGAGCCCCGGTGGCCTACAGGAACCTTACGCCACCTCACCCCCAGCGCCCCGAGTCTCTGCCAATGCCACCAGCCCAGGACAGCCTTCCTGTCCCTCGGGACGGTGGGGCCAGGCTGGGCCCCAGCCACTGCTTTGCGCTGGGGTCCATAGTCAGATGCCTTCCCTGCATGCCCAGTGACTCAAACTTGTCTTCCTTCTGCCTGCTGAGCCACAGAGGCTGGTAGCACCTGCCCGGAGCTGCGTCACCTGGCGGGAGAGTGGGATGAGGTCACGTCTGCACTGGGACTCGGCTGTGGTGAAAGAAAGCTCTTTGCACATGTGGCTGAGACTTCAGTTATTTATTTACTTTTGTTTGCAGCTCTCAGCCCAGCTCAGCAAACCAGGTCATGAGGGGGAGAAGCTCATGTCTTTCCTGCAGCCCGATGCCCATGAAAAGTCCCCAAGTTTACAGTTCAAGCTAAAAGCACCACCCAGGTGGGAAACTCACGAAGCAGAAGAATGCCTTTGGACCAGCAAAGGTGATAAGCCACCCGAAGGGGTTTGGGGGGGGGGCGGTCCCAGGGACAAGGATGAGACAGCAAGGGGAGACATAGAGCCTTAGTTTAGCACCCTGCTAGACAGTGAGCTCATTTATTTTCCAAACAATCACCGTGGGCTGGTGCGCTCCGTCCCATCTGCACGGAGAACTTGTAAACATCACTAGCAGTTCTGATTGAATGGTTCTGGGCCGGTCCCAGGCCTGGTATGTTTCAAAGCCTCCCAGAGGATTCTCATGTGTAGCCAGGAGGAAGAACAGTGGCCCAAAGCAAGGCTTCTCAAACTTCACCGTGCACAGTAATGGATCTTATGGACCTTGTTAAAATACAGACTCCAGTTTGGGTGCGCTGGGACAGAGGTTGTTGCTACTCAGTTCCCAGGGGGTGCCAGAGCCGCCGGTCCTCGGACCGCACTTTGAGTAACAGGAGTGTGTAGACTGTCAGCTCCGCATTGGCTGAGACCTTCATAGGTGACTTGCTGGATCCCAAGCACCGCCAACAGCCCTGGAACAAAACAGCCACAGAATAAATATTTGTCAAAGGCATAAAGAAATGAACAAGACTTGGACGTGCGTGCTGTGTGGCCACCCTTTTATGCGTGAGGAAGCCGAGGTCCGTGCGATACCAGGAAGAAAATGGGATTGGGCAGGGGCTGACCTGCATGGGCGGGGTGACTGCCGGCTGACAAGGGGTTAAGGGGGTGACAGAGTAAGGGCTCAGGCTCTAGGAGTTGCCTGCCTTCAGCACCCACCGCTGGCTGGCCCCAGGAGGAGAGGGCGCTGAGCTGGGTGACTGTCCACAAGCCACTTAATGTCCCTTTCACTCCCTTTTTCATCTGAAAGGTGGGAGCAATCTTATTTTTAATTCCAAATGGTTATTTTGAGGATGAAATGAGACAATGCACAGACTGAATATTCGATGATATTAAGAATTATTGTTTCCTTTTTTTATATATAATAGCCCTTCCTCCCTTCCTTTGTTTCTTCCTTCCTTCCTTCCTTCCTTCCTTCCTTCCTTCCTTCCTTCCTTTCTATTTTGTGTCCAGCAGAGACACACACTGGGGTATTTACAGGTGAAATGACACCATGTCTAGGATTTGCTTTGGACATTCCAGCGCGAGGGAAGAAAGGAAACCGAGAAGACAGAAGGGGAAGAGGAAGAGGAAGGAAAGGGAGTCACAAGGGATAGATGTTCAGTCATTATGGAAGCTGGGTGAGGGCCCGGGCTTCATTACCACCCTGTCTGTTTTTGATTACCCTCGAACATTTCCACAATCAAAGGTTCTGAATAATAAATTAACAAGTGATGAGACAGGTCACAGCCTTGACTTGGCCCCTGATTCACAGCAAGTGTTCAGTGAACATCAGCTCTTGTTCCTTCAAGGTGAGCAGGGCTTGGGACGTGAAGGTGAGGCAGCAGGTGGGGGGAGGGGTGCCAGGTGCACCCCCAACCCAGAGTCATATGCCCAGCGGCCCTGTGTCAGCAGGAGCAAGGCTAAGATTTGAGATTCAGCCTTCACAGTGCTTGGCCCACAGGACCCCAACTGGCAAAGCCGTGTTAGCTTGCTTCCAGAACAATTAGAAGCAGAGACGGTGGTAACAATAATGGCCACTAGAGAGGCACCTGCATGATTCTGTCAGTTAAGGGTCTACTCTTGATTTTAGCTCAACTCATGACCTCACGATCTGTGAGATCAAGCCCCACATTGGACTCTGCACTGATAGCAGGGAGACAGCTTTGAATTCTCTCCACCCCCCACTCTGCCCCTCTTACATATGTGCACACACGCTCTCTCTCTCAAAATAAATAAACTTTAAAAATAAAATAAAAATGGGGTGTCTGGGTGGCTCAGTTGACTGAACATTTAAATCTTGATTTCAGCTCAGGTCATGATCTCATGGTTCGTGGGCTCAAGGCCCACATTGGGCTCTGTGTTGACAGCGTGAAGCCTGCTTGGGATTCTCTGTCTCCTTCTCTCTCTCCCTGCCCCTTCTCTGCTCTCTTTCTCTCTTTCTAAAATAAATAAACATTTAAAAAATAAAATAAAATAAAGTAAAATAAAAAATAAAATAAATATAATATAATAAAATAACTATAGCCACCATGGAGGACCAACTATGCCAGGCCTTTTGTATCCACATTATTTAATGCCCATAAAACCCTAAAAGGCAGATGCCATTCCTCCCACTTCGCAGATGAACAGATGAATCCCGGGCCAGGGTCATACTGTCTGCCACTGGGCATGCCCAGCATGCAAGGGGGCAGTCCCTCTGTCCCCCTTTCTTCATCTGTCTTGTGTGCTTTGTGGCTTACTCTGGCTCAGGACGGTCACCCGGTCCCAGCTCCCATCGCCCCTCCCGCCTTCCCTGCTCTCAGCTGTACCCAGTGCCCGCACGCCCAGGAAAGGCACAGCCAACAGCTCTGGCCTGCCTGCCAGGTCCCAGCAGGAACGCCCGGGCACTCCGAAGGCACCGACCCCTCTTCTCCAGCCCCCCCACCCCACCTTCTCTGTCTGGACCCAGCGGGGCGGGATTGCCTCCTGGCTGTTACAAGTGCAAGGCCGCCTGCTCTCGCCTGCTGCACACCGCGTCCTGCTGCAAATTCCACCCCGGCCGGCAGCCATCCTTTGCTCACCACCACCGTGCAGCCTGGGAAGGGAGACCTCAGCCTTCCCCAGGCCTGTAAACCCCGGAGCCACACACGCAGCTGGGCCCCGGGCAGCCAATAAATCTTGGCCCCAGGGTTCTGTTAAAGAGGCGGAGCCCTGGACAGAAGGCAGACCCGGCCCCTAGGTAGGTGCGGTGGCACTTCGTAGCCAGCGCTCCACCCACCTCCCCTTATCCCACACCCAGGAGGCAGAGAGAGAAAGCAAGCATTCATCTCACACTTGCCCCTCACACTGAAATTTGTTTGCCCCCTCTGCTGCTCCCCCTGGGGACAGGATACTGTGGAGACCCGCCTGTGGGCATGAACACAGGATTCATTTTCCGGACACTGGAGGCACTGGGCTGGTGGGGGGAGCCGGGTGCGCAAACAGAGGTCTCGGCCTTTGCACCTGGCAAGCCTCAGGGAAGCCAAGGCGGACAGTTGGGGTCAGACAGGAAGCAAACCCAGGACAGATGTATGTTCTCCAGAAGGAGAATCTATCCTGAGCAAGTACAGTGGCGGCTGGGGAGGACACGGAGACCTACGGTACTGGCAAATGACAGCTGGACACGGGCTTAGGGACGGCACACGTTCATGCCACCCTGGGAAAAGTGAGGCCAGTGAAATCCTAACGGGTGGGGCCAGGGCACAGCCATGGCTAGACGTTCCGTCTCCAATAGAGGCATTCTGGCTTGTTTGTTCTTGGATATGAAAACAGCTTGATGTGAGGGCTGATATTTAATCACGTTCCCCTAGACATGCTGTGTTCAGTTATTTCTAGAATCGGGTTCCCATGTGTCCACAAACCCACTAGGCCAAGTTCTTTCCAGGACACCCACCTCTGCGTGGACCGCAGCAGCATGTACGCAGTCTGTGTGCCCTTTCCAGTCTGCACCTGCACCACGTGCCGGGGAGGACGTGGCTCCAGCACTAAGGAAGTGCACAATCTGGGGGGAAGCCAGGGGCTGTGGGCCTCACCCCGGCTCTGCGTCCTTTGATACCTGTGTTGGGCACTGGGCAGACTTCCACTACTACCCACAGGCAGGGGACAGGTGAGCAAGAAAAGGCACAGAGGATGCTCTTCTCGAGGGTAGGGTGGTGGGCCCGAGGAGAAAATGGGATCAGTTGGATTTCAGGGATCCGAGCTGGAGGGCAAAACAAGAAGCAAAGGAATCAGAAAGCCCAATGGGGGTGCGTTCCGGGGTAACTGAGTCAGGTAGCCCGGTCCCATACCACTCTTCCACCTGTCAAATCCATCAAGGAACAATGCTCTCTGTATAACTACCCTTAAATCCCAAACTCGCATTTCACAGGTGAGCAGGCTGAGGCCGCAGTGGTCAAAGCAACTGGCCAAGGTCACCCAGGTAATTGGGGTCAATCCAGACCAGGAAATGTGCCCCTGAGCTTTGTCTTGGATGTGTGATTTTATTATCCCTGGGAAGGCAACTGGTGAAGGTGGAAATGGAGTGTGTTTGCTTGTGTTTTGAGGAAATGATTAACTTCTGACCTACTGACCCGGGTTACCTGGTTGGCAGTGTGGTCCACCTGGCGAGTGGCTTGGGCCAAGGAGGACTTGAGAAAGGGCCAGAGCCTCTGCCCTGAGCCAGACCACCTGCTCTGACCACCCTCTGCACCCTGGTGCCATGGAATGCCCAAACTGGGAAGGCTGAGAGAGTACCCATCCCTTGCTTGGGAGAATATTAAGACCCAGAGAGGGAAGGGGACAAGCCTGATGTCACCAAACTGATGGGAGACATGCACAGATGTCCCCAGACAATGGAGCATACAGCATGTTCCTGAGAAGAGGAGAGATGTTCTGTTCCATCCAGCAAGTAGCACTGGCTCAGAGCTGGCTCTGCCCAGTCTAGCTCCCTAGCCGGGTGGCGGAGGGTGGAGGGTTAGGAGGGTGGGTGGGGGAGTATCCGACACAGGAGGCTGTGATTGCATTGAGCACCCCAGACTCTGGTGCTGGGTTTTCATGCCTGACTCTCTTCATTCTTCACTACAGCCCCATGAGGCAATCATTGGCCAGCCCATTTTACAGATGAAGAAACCATGATCAAGTGGGATTCATTCCTGGGTTACAGGGCTGGTTTACAGATGAAGAAACCAAAGCTCAGAAGTACAGAGAAAGGACACACATTTTCAGTCAGGCTTCCATCCCAGTCACTCTGACTCTGGAGTCCTGCTTCCTCTCTCTCTCCCACCCCCACATAGTCCCGCCCCTAAGAGTTCTTCTTCCAGCAAGAGTGCCCCAATAGTGGGGACCTGCCCCTATTTAACTCTGCTTTCTAAAGCTCTGTGTTTTACAAGTTGTATGGACAGGAAAACATCCCATGGAGAAGGGGTGGGGGACAAGGGGTGGGGAGAAGGTGAGCAAAGCCAGCATTGCTGCCGGGCCACCCTTCCCAGGCCTGGAGAGAAAGGAAGCCTTGAGAGCAAGTCAAAAGTAAAGGGGCTCCAGGGCGGCCTCTGGGTTCTTATGCAAACAGAAGGTCCCGAGCTTTCTCTCCCTCATCCTGTGTCCCATGTTCCTCTTCTTACAAGAGACGGAAATACCTGAGAAGGAGAAAAAAATGTCCCTTGACATGTACGACCCCCCATGCCCAGGGAATTTTCAGCTGTGACGACAGACGCCATCCAGGACCTTGCCAATGCTGACAGTTTCTCCAGAGTAGGGCACAAATAACTTCCTGTCATTACCACGCAGTGGACACAGGAGCCCTTGAGCGTACAATCTCCCAGACCTCTGTCATCCTGCCTCTGTGCCCCAATAGTGTGCCTCCACGGCCTCTGTGGCTTGGTCTACCCAGCCTCTAGCCTTTACCTCCGGGGCTGTCGCTGCCCAATCCATTTCCATCAAGTCAACGTAATTGTAACCTTCCATAACTGCATTTTAACTTTTTTAATGTTTATTTATTTTTGAGAGAAAGAAAGAGTGTGAGCAGGGAAGGGGCAAGGAGAGAGAAGAAGACACAGAATCCGAAGCAGGCTCTGTGCTGTCAGCACAGAGCCCGACGCAGGACTCGAACTCACGAACCGTGAGATCATGACCTGAGCTGAAGTCAGATGCTCAACTGACAGAGCCACTCAGGCGCCCCTCCATAAATGCATTTTAGATAAGGATGCCCCAGTTTCATCGCTTAGTTCCAACTCAAATGTTCTCCCTAAAGTAGCTCTAATGCAAGCTCTAGAATTCTCTCCACCATCTAGATTCCTCTAAGGTGATCCTTGGCAAGCCTTTATTGGTTTGTCATATTTGTTTTGGTTTGGGAAACCAAATTCCCTCGTCTCTGTCCTGCTTTCCTGAAGCACCAACACCTCACACCGCCATCTCCCTGTTTCCGCTGTGTCTGGCAAGGGACGTGATGAAATGCTTGGGTGAGTGAAGATGCCATTGGGTGAGCCACCTCGCCCCACATTCTTCCTCCTCCTTACAAGCGAGCACAACTGGTCAATGGACGAGGAATAGTCACCTAACCTTAACTGAACCCTTGCTGTATCTTCCTGTTGTCCCACCATGTCCCACGGCAATCTGGTCAGCTGGGCTTTCAAAACATCCACAGGTGCCTCCCCCTTCCCACCAGATTCTCTGCTCCTTCCCTGTCCAAGCCACCATCATCACGCCCCTGGGGCAGGGCAACAGCTTCCTGAGGGGTCTCCCCCTTCCACTCCTGCCTCCCACACTGTCTGTCTTTACTCAACACACCAGCAAGGGTCCCTGTTAAAGCGTAAAGGAGATTATGTCTCTCTTGGTGTAACGAGCTTCCGTAAATCCCTGTGTTGTTCAGAACAAAAGCCTGACCCCTAACAAAGCCCTCGCTGGCCTGCCCTGCCCTGGCCTGCCTTGCCATCTCACACCTGTATGTTCTCACCTCCTGCTTCTCTCTGCCTCACCCTCTCTGCCCCAGACACAAGGGCTTCCTTGCTGTGGCCAACACACTGGGCATATTTCTGCCTAGGACTTTTCTGTTGCTGCTCCTTCAGCTGGAGCCCTAATCCCCCAGGAAGATTCCAGGTAGACGTGTGGCACCTCGCCAACTCTTGCTCTACCCAAACGGATCTTAGTGGCTCCTTCTCGGGACATCTTACCTGAATTGGCATCCCAACCTTGTCATTTCATATTCCCCAGATGGAGTTTCTATCAGAGTACTTAGTGCCATTTGATATTAATATGTAACTGACAACTCAGTGTCCATCTCTCCCTGCCACCTCCTCTCAGCCTGCCCCTCCCTATCAAAATATCAGCTCCCCAGGGACAGAGGCTTTTATTTGTTTTGTTCTCTGAGATATCCTCGCACATGGTGACCCATTGAATCCAGGGATATGGGGGCTGTGGTACCTTTGTTTGTTTGTTTGTTTGTTTGTTTGTTGAGGATTCTGAAGCTCAGAGAAGTTAAAAATGCTGCCCAAGGTCACATGGTTGGGAAGGGCTGGAGTTGTTACAGACTCTCTTATCTATCTGTCCACCACCCCACTCTCCCTCTCATACCTATGATGATGATTCTGCCAGCCTTGGTCTTGTGTGCTTCAGTCCCTTTGCAAAGCAGGAGAGGCAGTGGCCACCAGATTCCCCAAGACTTGGTCTCCCCACATCATGGATTTCCAGGACAAGAGGCTCCTTCGCGACAGCAACTGACAAGGGCCAATAATTCAATGTCAGCTGCTGGGAAAGTAAGGTTGGTTTTTTGGATTTTTTTTTTTGTTTTTTGTTTTTTTTGCTCGTTTTGCAAGAAAAGAAAAATGCCATTTGGCCTCGGAAAGATGCTTTTGCTGCCAAACACATGATTTTTGCACATGGTGAAGATGTGTGATTTTTACATATGTATTTTTTTTCCTTTTTTCTCTTTTAGTAAAAACAGATTCATCTTTGGCAAGAGGGTGAAAGAAAGGGAGTATATGATGATTGCCATAGAAAACTATTACTTTGCTATTGCAGGGACCAAGAGCCAAGAGTCTGGAATTGCCATGGATGAAAAGGGAAAAAAAAAAAAAGAGGAAGTAAGGCAAAAGATTACCAGTGTTTATGAAACAAGAGCTAGATTTGGGAGTTGTGTCCATTCTAAATCACCCCAGGTCTTCAAGAGGACTTAGATATTTCTAAATTCTGAGATGGCAAAGAAAGGGCAGAAGTAATGCCACTCTTCCCATCTTTGTCCAGGGCAGACATTAGTAATCGATTACAGCATTCTTTCTCACGGAGTTTGGATTCAGATGCCAGACTCTAGGAAGCCTCTACCAATTGATGAGGGCTGGCAAATAAGATGAAACAAGGTTGCTCTTCTGCCCTAATCAACCCCTGCATTTTACATAGAGTGAGCACAGAGAGAAGAAGCAACTTGACAGAGGTTATACTGACTGTTCACATAAATAAGTCCTCTCCCAGCTTTGCTGCTGCCTCCCAGGCTAGGGCTCACTTCACAGAACTGCCCATCTCCTAGGGGTCTGCCAAATCCCTTTACAGGGGGTGAGAAGTTCTGAGGTCCCTAAGAGAAGACTCAGAGACTTATGTGTGGGAGCTTAGGTGTCTCACCTCTACAGACTTCCCATCCGTTATCCGTGTAACAGACCATTGCTCTCTGCGGATCACATCAGGCCAAGACGGCTGCCCCAGAGGGATGAAAATCTGTGTTCCAGAAGCAAAGCTGGTCGCATGTCTGTGAAAATCATTCTTAAAAGGGAACAGCTGATAACAAGGAAGGGTCAGCATTCCCCCAGGACACTGTCACCACTCTGGAGACGGTTCTTGTATATTTTTCCTGAGTCTAAGGATAAAGTTTTCCATTAGATTAGCATTTCCAAAGTGTTTTATGGGAAGCACATTCTCAAGATGTTCTAGAAGATTTTCCACAAGATAACATAAAGCTAAAAGACAAATAACATAAAATAGAAAAGATGTATGGCCAAGTGTATTGGAGAAATTCAGTATATGAAACCTTCTTGTGGAAACATATTGCATCTTAGACTCTAGAAGGCCCAGAGATGTTCTTCAGTAAAGTCCTATATATTGCATTTTTCAACATGTGTTTGTCCACAGAAATATGTTTGCATGCAGCATTTATTAAAATTCTACTGGACCATCTTTAATAAAGACTGGTGTAGAGGCGCCTGGGCGGCTCAGTGCGTTGAGCATCTGATTCTTGATTTTGGCTCAGGTCATGATCTCACAGTTTGTGAGTTCAAGTCCAGCATCAGGAGTGTGGGGCATGGAGCCTGCTTAAAATTTTCTCTCTTCTTTTCCCTCTGCCCCTCCCTGCCTTGAAAAAATTAGACTAGCATAGATGTAGCACATTAGAGAGGAAAGAACACAGGAGTCAGATTCAGAAGAACTTCGTCTGAATCCTGGCTCTGTGTCTTTGAGATTTTATTTTAAAGAGTTTATACTTCAGTTTTTAGGTAAGAGAAAATCATCTAGATTTAGTTTAGGTTTTTAAAATACATTTATTTGTTAGAGACAATGTAGATTCATTATAGAAAATTTGGAGAACATAAAAATGTACAGAGGAAAATTAAAATTGCTCATAATTTCACCATCTAGCCATCTAGAGATAAGCACTGTTAAAATTTTTGATATATTCCTGCAAATCTCTTTAGTTTATTAAAGAATCTGTAGGCATGCATTTTTTTAAAGAAAGCAAAACATATTATAATACGCATACTTTTATATTCTATTGGGTTGGTGTGGTGTGTGGGGTTTTTTTTGTTTTGTTTTTTTTTTTTGTTTTGTTTTTCACAATAAGAAAAAGGTGTGATTAAGCCAAATAGGCAACCATGTCCCATGGGAACATGGACTTAAGTGATGCCGTAGAATTGCATCATATGGATATTATCTGGAACCCTTGAGGGCAGATGTTTCAGAAAACATTATTATTTGGACTTGAAAAAGAGTAGACCAGGCAACAATGATACATTATGAAGCGCTTACAGTAGGTTGTCGACAGCAGCCTAGAACCAAATACACTATGTGAGTCCGAAAACATTTGAGTAGTCGCACTGAAATAAATAGTGGCTGGAAAAAACAAACATTCTCCTTTTATTCAGTCCAAGTCAGATTTTTGTCACCAATGAACTTGAAGCAAACTTACAAAAAACCTGTCAGCTCAAAGAGCTTTGTGGATTTCGGAACTGCACACATTGAAATGTAGGCCCGTGGTGTGACTGGCCATCAAGCCAACCCTTCATTGTTGACTACTTTGGGTTGTGTCCAAATTTTTATTATTATAAGTAAGACTGCAAAGAGTAAGACTGTCTTTTTTTGGCATATTCATCATCTCTTCCTCAAGATATATTCCTAGAAATCGAACTTCTGGGTCACAAAGAATTAACATTTTCAAGGTTCTCAGTGTATCTGCCAAACTGCTCTCCAGAAAGCCAAACGATTTACACAGTGAGCCTCCTTGTATGAGATGGAAGATGTCACCACCCAATAGCAACACTAGGTCTGATCAGTGTTAGGGGAATGAATTCCAATTTGGGGAGCTGAAATCCCCATCTCTGTTTGAGTTACATTCCCTTTATTGCTAGTGAGAGTCCATCTTTCTTCATATGCTAACTGAATGATTATATTCCTCTTTTTATATTGTCTTTGTATCTCCCATGCAAATCTTTTTATTGAGATGTTCATATTTCTCCCCTTGACTTGCAAGAGCTCTTTGTAGATTGAGTATATTAAGACACAATGGAAACCACGTATAATACTGCCCTGGTTTTGTCATTTGAATTTTATCTATGATGTTTTAACAGTTCCCCCAAATTTAACAAAAATAAAATATGTAATACATGTGAAATTGAAATACAAAAACACTTAACATCATGTAGGAATGTCCAAAAAAAAGACCTTCTCTGAAACTGAGCCACCCAGAAATAACCACACTACTATTTTAGTGTAAAATTTCCTAATACCTCCTGCTTCTTTCAAATAGAGATGTGTCATTTTGTGTATAGCTTAGCCTGGTTTGCTTTCACTTATTTTTATGATTTTTTTTTCCATTTTAACAAATATTCTTCTATAACTCATTTTTTTCTGAATACATAGCATTCCATGGCATCCAACCAGCATTTACTTAAATATTCCCTGCTTCTAGACATTCAGGTTGTTTCCAATTTTCATTATTATTTGTAATGCTCCAACATCCATTCTCATGTCCCTAATTATTTCTTTCCAATGAATTTCTATACTTTCTGGGAACAAAGAGCAGGTATACTTTAAGTTCCTTTCATTGTTTTTCTAGTAATTGATATATATTTTTTTCTTTAAATAAAGTGATTTTTTAAGAATATAAGAATCATCAGTGGTCCTGGGTGGTTCAGTTGGTTAAGTGTCTGACTTCAGCTCAGGTTATGATCTTGTGGTTCACGAGTTTGAGCCCCGCATCAGGCTCTGTGCTGACAGTTCAGAGCCTGGAGCCTGCTTCGGATTCTGTGTCTCCCCCTCTCTCTGCCCTTCCCCTACTCACACTCTTGTCTCTGTCTCTCTCAAAAATAAGTAAACATTTAAAAAAAGAAGAAAATAAGAATCACCTGTAATTTTTCCACCCAGAAGCAGGTACAACTGAAAATGTTAAACTTTCGTCTATGCTCTTTCATCTGTGCATGACATTTGTAGAAAAATAACAGGGATTACACTGGAAACATTGTCTTTTATAGACAATTGTTCAACTCTGCTACATTATAAACATCTTGAGTACAGATGTAATGTTAAACCAACATACTCTTACTGGTCACATTATGTTGTTTACACATTCTCTGATTTATTTAATCATCTTTCTTTAAGAGTTTCAGGGTTAAAGTAATTTGGGGGTTTTGTTTCCCAAATTCCTGAAGTTATCTGCACACTGTGAAAACATCATTGTCTGAATTATTTCCTCAGGATACATATACACATATGGTCACTTCTAGTGAGGTCAGTGAGTCAACGATACTTCCATTTTTGAGAACATTGATATATACTTGTAGGTTGCATCATGGACTTTGACCCCATTTATGCTCCGTTCCGCAGTGCACAAGACTGTTTTCCAGAACCCTGACTACTATAGGGAATTATCTTTTAATTAAAAGTATTTGGTGAAATGTGGAATTTTATTGCTCTTTTCATGTGCCTCATTTTTTTAAACAACATCAAACATTCTTTCATATATTTACTGACCATTTGGTTTCCTCTTCTGCCAATTACTTATCACGTTTTCCTCATCTTTTTGTAAGCTTTCTTCATAAATTAAGCTTCTTAACACTTAAGATGCTGTAGTTGTGGAAGTATTTTTCCAGTTTTACATTTGCTTCTGATTTTTTAGTATATTGTTAGCATATAGCAGGAGGAATCTTATACCATCTGACCTATCAAATTAGTCTCTGCACCGTCTTCTTTCAACATCTTCCTTAGAAAGACTCTGGTTCCATCTTTTATAAAGACTGACCTACATTTTCTTCTAGTGCCTTTGTGACTTTATTTTTATATACATCTCTTTAATTCACCAGGAATTTATTTTAGTTTATCACGGAGCTAAGGATCAGAGTTAATTTTTTTCCAACATCATCTATTGAATAATCCATCCTTTCCACAAGGATTTGAAATGTCACCGTTATCACATACTAAATATTTATACATACTCCAGTCTGTCTCTGGGCTTGCAGTTCTGTCCCATCGATCTCTCTGTCTATTCTGGGGCTGAGGGAAGAGAGATTTCTGGGGTAGAACAGGCAGGACTTGATAAGTGATTACACTTGGGAGGAACTGAAGAGACCTTCAAGGTCTGAGACTGAATAACTGGATGGATGGTGCGACCATTAATCAGGAAAATGGAGATGGGGGAGGGCTCGCTCTATCCCGAGTCTCTCCTCTCTTCAATCCATCACTCACGTTTCAGGCAGAATAAAATTTTTAATACATATTTATTTAATATATTGGAAAAATAATGCATGCACAAGGTAAAAAAAAATTCAATCAGTACAAAAGGTTTGCCATGAAAAGTCTCCCTTACAACTCTGCTTAAATTCCCCTTCCCACGGAAGCAACGCTTTTAGGAAATTTTGTGTGTATCTTTACAGGATTGTTTTCGATATGTAAAGCCCGTGCATGTTCACACACATCTTTCGAACAGATAGAACCACACTACAAACACCATAGGGCACCTTGATTATTTTAACCTCAATGATTTATCTTGGAAATTGTGTCACACGAGCTCACTGCATTGTCCTTAATCACTACTTGAAGTTCTGCTGAACGATGCACCGTCATTTTTTTTAACCCAACCTCTATAGAGGGACATTTCAGGAATTTGTTCCAATTAATTTTTCTTTTTAAGCATAGAGCTGACCACGTTTCTCTTCTGTTGAAAGTTCTCCCTGACTCTTCTCTACCAACAAAACACAGCTGAGAGCTCTGGGTCTGAAAACCAGAGTCTTCACAGCATGGCCGCTTTTCCCATTGAACCTCATCTCAAGGCATGTCTCACCTTGGCCCTCGGACTCACCACCTTGAACTTCTTGGAAGTCCCTCCAAATCCCTATGCTTTCTCATGTTCCAAGGCCTTTCAGATGCAGCCCCTGTTGCCTTCAAACTCTGCTCTGCCTTGTCCAATGGGGAGAGGGGGATCTTACTTTTCCTTCAAAACTCTGCTTAGTAGCCACTTCTGTGAAAACCTCCCTTAATCCCTTCCCACCTTTGTAAATATATGTGCCTGTGCATTTGGGCACATGCATGCACACAAATACCCATACCTGTGCACACACATACACACATGCACAAAATGAGTTATGTCTTCCTCGGTGCTCTCAATGCATTTTGCTCATGCTCCTAATGCCCCAAACCTTGCTATATTGTAACTACTATTTATCCTTCTCAACAGGGGTACTTGGGTAGCTCAAGAGTTAGCTCAGCTAGGCAGACTTTCTCGAGCCCTCATGTGTAACTGACCATTCCACCCCTCACCTCACTCTTCTACACCTATCTCAGGATGCATGGAACTTCATTTCTAGAATTTTCATGGCCCTTTCCTTCCCTAGAGAGTAGAAGGTTGTGAGCTCCTTATCTTCTTGGTTGCTGCAGTTCCCATGGTCTGATGCTGTGTCTAACACTTCAGGTGCCCATCTGGGCACACTCGGCTTTGATAGAGTAGCTAGGCATTCTGTTGGTCATGTCAGTGCCCATCCTGACTGGCCGGGTGCCCATGCTGATGCCTTCAGTGGACACCACATTAGCACTCCATAAATGTTGATTGAACAGTAACCCTTATTTACAGATCTATAATTCTCATTAGACTGCCTCTCACTCAAAGGTGGGATGTGTCATGTTTGGTTTTGATGCCCACAGGACTGATGGCACTGCCTGACTTGCAGTAGATAGTCAGCACATGCCTGTTGAAAGACTTGAGTGGACACATACATACAGAAACAGAGTTTCCTTGGGGCTGTGCTGGCAACTAAGCATGGCTTCCCAGCCTCTTCAGCGACTGCTCACCACTCTCTTGGGAGGAGGGCAAAGTCCTTAAGGTTCCTTGCAAAGTCCTGCATGGTCTGGCTCCTGTCTTTCTCCATGAGTTAGGGTGGTGCTCAGCTGTGAGTGGTAGAAACCCCCAAATAGCCGTCACTTGAATATGATGGAAATGTCTTTCTCTCATCAGTACAAAGAGACAGATGGTCATGGGAACAAGAAATGCAGGTCCTTGGTCATCAGAGGCACAGACTTCTCTTCTGTCATTCTGTCACCCCTAATACATGATTCTACAGTGTGGTCCATGATAGCAGCTTGGGCTGCGGACATGATATTTGAGCTTCACCTGGATGGAAGGAGTAATGGACAGAGAACATTGTCTTTTTATTTTTCATAGTTTATTGCCAAGTTGGTTTCCATAGAACACCCAGTGCTCATCCCCACAAGTGCCCTCCCCCATGCCCATCACCCCCCTTCCCCTCTCCCCTACCCCATCAGCCCTCAGTTTGTTCTCGGCATTCAAGAATCTCTCATGGTTTTCCTTCCTCCCTCTCCCCAACTATTTTTCCCCTTCTTCTCCCCCATGGTCCTCTGTTAAGTTTCTCTTAATACACCTGTAAGTGAAAACATATGACCCTTCTCTGCCTGACTTATTTCACTTAGAATAACACCCTCAAGTTCCATCCATGTTGCTACACATGGCCAGATTTCATTCTATCTCACTGCCATGTAGTATTCCATTGTATAAATATACCACATCTTCTTGATCCATTCATCAGTTGATGGACACGTAGGTTCTTTCCATGTTTTGGCTATTGTTGAAAGTGATGCTATGAACATGGGGGTACATGTGCCCCTACGCATCAGCACTCTTATATCCCTTGGGTAAATTCCTAGCAGTGCTATTGCTGGGTCCTAGGGGAGTTTATTGTTAATTTTTTGAGGGACCTCCACACTGTTTTCTAGAGGCGCTGCACCAGTTTACATTCCCTCCAACAGTGTAAGAGGGTCCCCATTTCTCCACATTCTCGCCAGCATCTATTTGTTCATTTTAGCCACTCTGACCAGCGTGAGGTGGTATCTCAGTGTGGTTTTGATCTGCATTTCCCTGATGATGAGGGATGCTGAGCATCGTTTCATGTGTCTGTTAGCCATCTGGATGTCCTCTTTAGAGAAGTGTCTGTTCATGTCTTCTGCCCATTTCTTCACTAGATTGTATTTTGGGTGTGGAGTTTGGAGTGTTCCTTATAGATTTTGGATACTAGCTCTTTATCTGATATTCATTTGCAGCTATCTTTTCCCATTCCATCGGTTACCTATTAGTTTTATGGATTGTTTCCTTTGCCGTGCAGAAGCTTTTTATCTTAATGAGGTCCCAGTAATTCATTTTTGCTCTTGATTTCCTTACCTTTGTGGATGTGTCAAGTAAGAAATTGCTGCGATTGAGGTCAAGGAGATAGTTTCCTGCTTTCTCCTCTAGGGTTTTGATGGTTTCCTGTCTCAAATTCAGGTCTTTTATCCATTTTGAGTTTATTTTTGTGCATGGTGTGAGAAAGTGGTCTAGTTGCATTCTTCTGCATGTTGCTGTCCAGTTCTCCCAGCACTATCTGTTAAAGAGGCTGTCTTTTTTCCATTAGATTCTCTTTCCCACTTTGTCAAAGATTAGTTGGCCATACATTTGTGGGTCCAATTCTGAGTTCTCTATTCCATTCCATTGGTCTATGTGTCTGTTTTTGTGCCAATACCATACTATCTTGATGATTACAGCTTTGTAGTATAGGCTAAAGTCTGGGATTGTGATGCCTCCTGTTTTGGTCTTCTTCTTCAATATTACTTTGGCTATTCAGGGTCTTTTGTGGTTCCATACAAATTTTTGGATAGTTTTGTTCTAGCTTTGAAAAAAAATGCTGGTGCAATTTTTTTGGGATTGCATTGAATGTGTAGATTTTTTGGGGGTAGTAATGACATTTTAACAATATTTATTCTTCTGATCCATGAGCATGGAATGTTTTTCNTATTTTTCTGCATCTATCGACAGGATCATGATTTTTATCTTTTCTTTTGTTAATATGATGTATCACATCAATTGATTTGTGAATATTAAACCAGCCCTATAACCCAGGAATGAATCCCACTTGATCGTGGTGGATAATTCTTTTTATGTGCTGTTGAATTCAATTTGCAAGTATCTTGTTAAGGATTTTTGTATCCGTATTCATCAAGAATATTGGCCTGTAGTTCTCTTTTTTTGCTGGGTTTCTGTCTGGCTTGGGAATCAAAATGCTGCTGGCTTCATAGAATGAGTCCGGAAGTTTTCCTTCCGTTTCTATTTTTTGGAATAGCTTGAGAAGAATAAGTATTAACTCTGATTTAAATGTCTGGTAGAATTCCCCAAGGAAGTCATCTGGCTCAGGGCTCTTATTTGTTGGGAGATTTTTGATAATTGATTCAATTTCTTCACTAGTTATGGGTCTGTTAGGATTTTTTATCTCTTCCCATGTGAATTTTGGTAGTGTGTGTGTGTGTTTAGGAATTTGTCCATTTCTTCTAAGTTGTCCAGTTTGTTGTCATGTAATTTTTCATAGTATTCCCTGATAATTGCCTGTATTTCTGAGGGGTTGGTTGTAATAATTCCATTTTCATTCATGATTTTGTCTATTTGGGTGCTCTCTCTTTTCTTTTTGAGAAGCCTGGCTAGAGGTTTATCAATTTTGTTTATTTTTTCCAGAAACCAACTCTTGGTGTCATTGATCTGTTCAACTGGTATTTTGGATTCTATATTGCTTATTTCTGCCCTGATATTTATTATTTCTCTTCTCCTACTGGGTTTGGGGTGCTCTTGTTGTTCTCCTTCTAGTTCCTTTAGGTGAGCTGTTAGATTTTGTATTTGCACTTTTTTAATTTCTTGAAATAGGCCTGGAGTGCCATGTACTTTCCTCTTAGGACTGCCTTTGCCACATTCCATAGAGTTTGGGTTGTTGTATTTTCATTTTTATTTGTTTCCATATATTTTTTAATTTCTTCTCTAATTGCCTGATTGGCGTATTCATTCTTTAGTAAGGTGTTCTTTAACCTGCATGTTTTTGGAGATTTTCCAGACTTTTTCCTGTGATTGGTTTAAAGTTCCATAGCATTGTAATCTGAAAGTGTCCATGGTATAATCTCAATTCTTTTATATTTATTGAGAGTTGCTTTATGTCCCAGTATGTGATCCATCTTGGAAAAAGTGCCATACGCACTTGAGAAGAAAGTGAATTCCATAGGCTCAGGATGCAGAGTTCTAAATATACCTGTCAAATCCATCTGGTCCTATGTGTCATTCAAGTCCATTGTTTCTTTAGTGATTTTCTGTCTAGTTGATCTATCCATTGCTATAAGTGGAGTATTAAAGTCCCCTGCACATTCTTATCCATAAGATTGTATCTGTTTGTGATTAATTGTTTTATGTATTTGGGTGCTCCCATATTCGGTGCATAGAAATTTATAACTGTTATCTCTTCCTGATGGATAGATCCTGGAATTATTATATAATGCCCATCTTCATCCCTTTTTACTGCCTTTATTTTAAGTCCAGTTTGTCTAATATAAGTATGGCTACTCGAGCTTTCTTTTGACTTCCTGTAGCATGATAGATATTTCTCCATCCCTTTACTTTCAATCGGAAGGTGTTCCTTGGGTCTAAAATGAGTCTCTTGTAAACAATAAACAGATGGATTTTGGTTTTTTGTCCATTCTGCTACCCTATGTCTTTTGATTGAAGCATTTAGCCCATTTACATTCAGTGTTATTGTTGAAAAATATGGGTTTAAAGTCATTGTGTTCTTTGTCGGATTCATGCTTGTAGTGGTGTCTCTGGAACATTGGAACTCGTGTTCATTGGAACATTTCCCTTATAGAGTCCCCCTTAGGATTTCTTGTAGGGCTGGTTTAGTGGTGATGAAATCTTTCAATTTTTGTTTATTTGGGAAGACTTTTATCTCTCTTATTCTGAATGACAGGGTTGCTGGATAGAGGATTCTTGGCTGCATATTTTTTCTGTTCATCACATTGAAAATTTCCTGCCTTTCCTTTCTGGCCTGCCAAGTTTCAGTAGATAGGTCTTCAACTACTCTGAAAGGTCTTCGTTTGTATGTTAAGGCCCTTTTATCCCTAGCTGCTTTCAGAATTCTCTCTTTGTCCTTATATTTTGTCAGTTTCACTATGATATGTCATGCAGAAGATCAATTCAAGTTACGTCTGAGGGTAGTTCTCTGTGCCTCTTAGATTTCAATGTCTGTTTCCTTCCCCAAATTGGGAAAGTTCTCAGCTATAATTTGTTCAATTGTCCCTTCAGCCCCTTTCTCTCTCTCTTCCTCTTCTGGAATTCCTGATATGGATACTGTTCCATTTGATTATATCACTCAGTTCTCAAACTCTCCTTTTGTGCTCCTGGATCAGTTTATCTCTCTTTTTCTCTGCTTCCTCTTTTTCTATAATTGTGTCTTCTAATTCACCTATTCTCCTGTCTGCCTCTTCAATTCATGCATTGGACGCCTCCATTTTATTATGCACCTCATTGATAGCATTTTTAATTCATCACAACTATTTTTAAGCTCCATAGTCTTTGTAGCAATAGCTTCACTGATATCTTCCATGCCTTTTTCAAGCCCAGTGATTAATTTTATGACTATTGTTCTAAATTCTTGTTCAGTTATGTTGCTTATATCTGTTTTGAGCAATTCTTTAGCTGTCATTTCTTTCTGGAATTTCTTTAGAGGAGAGTTCTTCCATTTTGTACTTTTGGCTAGCTGTCTCTTGTTAGTTTTAAAAGCTTGTTATGCACTCTGCACCTGTGAGTACTGCTATATTAAAGAAGGCTCATTGACTGTACAGTTCCTGTCCATTCAGGAAGTATTCTTTGAATAGTGTCTCTTGGTCTCTCTTGTTGAGACTTTGGTTATTTTATTTCCCTACTCGTAGTGGTATTTGGGACTCTACCATATGTACTTTGACTTGTTTCTTGAGGTAGCCCTGCAAAGGAAAACAGACAGACAAACACACAGGGAACAAAGGCACACAAACGCACAGACAAATCTAACAAACAAGCAAACCGAAAGGGAAAAAGAAAAAGAAAAGAAAAAAGAAAAAAAAAAGAAAAAAGATAGTCTAAAAGCATAAAACCAGAATTCCCAGCTACAAATAAAGAGCTGGGTGCATGCAGTGCTGATGGAAAAGCATATACAAAGAGAGAAATGACAGGGGTGGGGAGAAAGTGAAATTGGACAATGACCAGACAGAGAGACTAAGAGGCTTAATTCAGAGAGAGAAAAAGGAGAATATGATAGGAGGCGAGGAGAAAGAAACGAAGATAATGTTACTCAGAGAAACTATATAGTCTGATTACTCCAGAGAGAGAGAGAGAAAGATAGAAAGGTAGCAGTGGAGGTGTAGAATATACATCTAGAGAATAGATTAAATGTGACTGTTTAAGCAAACCAGTGACCAGAGTGCCCAGTCCAGCAGGAGGGGGGGGGGGCATACAAGGGAAAATATATCTGAATAGAAAGAATTGATCTAGAATTAATCATCACAGTACACCCATGTTGGTCTTTCTACGGGCTCCAATTTTAAAAAAAAGCATTTCTCAAGTGGAGATGGGCGTGGTTTGGTGTAGGCAGGTCTTAGCCTCCACTGTGATCCCATGGGCCACTCCCTGAGGTCCCACCTTGCTGGTTGTGGGGAGGAAAATGATGGTGCCTCAGTCCCTTCTTGAGCCAAGCTTTGCAAATCACTCTTTTGGGCCCAATCTCCCTGTGCCACGGGCATAGCCAAGGTGAGCCATGTTCTATGTCTCAAGCCCTGCCTCGTTTCCAGGTCTTAGTCTGTGAGCTTTATTGATACCACCAGAAATACAATCCCACAGGCAGGGCCACTTCCCAGCTGGGGATCGAGCTGGGGCAGCAGAGCAGTTTCTCCTGGCACTGCCTGGGACCTGGGCACCCAGCCCAAAGTCAGCACCACAGCTAGAAAAAGGATCACTCTCCATCCAAGCCGAGGTGTTTCTCTTCTCCAGGGACAGTTCTATGAGCAGTTTCAGCTGCCCTTTCTCTTCCCCCTAGACTCTCTGCGGCTCCCCTTGAAGGGGGTTCCCTCCCCTCCCTCTGTGTCTCCAGGTCCCAGTCCGTGTTTATCTTTCCCGGTCTGCACTCATGCACCTATGAGGTTGTCCTCTCAGTGGACTCTGTCTCCTTTCCTCCCAGACTCCTGCGGTTCAGTGTCCTATGGCTTCAGGCCTTCTCTGTTTGAGAGATGGGGGTAAGCAAAATGTACAGAGCTCCCTACTTCTCCACCATCTTGCCTCCCCTTCCAGAACATTGCCTTTAAGAACATTTCCCAAAAGGTGCATGGAATACATTCCATTGACTGGGGCTTGTCTCCAAGTCCATGGCTAGCTGCAAGGGAGGCTGGGAAATGTAGTCCTTATTCCAGAGCATCTTGAGCCCAGTTGAAATAAAAGACTCTCTAGTCAGAAATGAAGAGGAGACACTATATCTTGGGGGACAGAGAGCAGTCTTTTCCATACTTCTCCACCCTGCTCACAACTATGACCCCTTCCATTTCTTCTCCTCTCACCACCTCCTTCCTGCCCTACTCCCAGGTGACATGAGATGCCTGTCCATGTCGTCACCTCCACCTTACCCAATTCACTTCTAATCATCCATCAGAACTCGGTTTAACCATTATCGGCGTAAGAAACATCCTCACTAAGTCAAAACATCAATCATCAGATGTCAGAGTCATGTACCTCCCCTTTAAAACATCTGCCAAAAATCCCAACTTTACATTTGTTTGCAAGATTATTTGACTAATATCTGTCTTCCTCACTAGATTGTAAGCCCCACCAGGCAGAGAGGGTGTCTGCCTTTGTTCACTTTTGTCTCCAGCACCAAGCACAGGGTCTTGTCCATCTTCAGTTCTCCATAAATTATCAGGGCATATTGATTAATTAATTGTGTGTGTAGTGGGCCATTTGAGATAAGGGTCTGGGGCTAGGGAAAGATATCAAGCTACCGGTCTTCTTATGGTCATTTCTTGCACAGGCATGGATAAAGTTATGTGAATAGTTAAGGTTCTTCAGAGTAGAGAAGAAAGAGACAGAAGAAAACAAATACCATTTATATGTAATGCATAGATAGATGTGGCAAAAAGATACTAATAAACAAATACAGAACAAGAAAAGAAAGAAGAAAATGTGTTTTTGCCATGTCCTGTGCTGAGCTCATTGTTTGAAGTCTCATTCTCCTTCGTGGCAGCCCTGAGACCTAGCTCTTGGTGCCCCGATGAAGAGGGACAGACCAAGGCTTAGGTAAGAGATTGTGTGACTTGTTCAGGTATGGATCAGGGCCATCTGACTCTAAGTCAGATTCGCCATACCTCTTGGTGGTGATTCTCCACTGAGAACGTGCTCCCTGAGGAGGGAGAAGTTGAAGACAGGCCAGTGTCTGAATAACCCAGGATACAGAGTCCTAAAAGTCAAGAATCAGAAGGGCCTCAAGCCGAGAGGCCAGGGGCTGTGCCCATTGGAGGTCACTGTGAATGTGCAAGCCCAAAAAGGTGTGTCAGTCCCCCGAACAAGGAAAGATGAGCAGTGCCCATGTATGTGTCTCTGGGGTCTGTATCTTCTTTAACAATGTAGTAGTAAAATGAGAGGACGGGGAGACTTGGGCTCAAAGGAGGGAATAACCAAAGCTAGCTAATGCAATAGAGGGACCCCAAATCTCAGTGGCTTATCCCAGCAGAAGTACACCTCGCTCCCTTCACAGACCCCGGCAGCTGTCCTGCATGGTCCTTCTACAGTCAATGACCCATGCTGCACCGACCTTGCAATTCCACCTCGGAGACCTTAGCCTCCAGCTGCATGAACAGGAGAAGGTGCATGGTGAAGGCTTACCTACTTGCTCTTAACTACCTCAGAGCAGAAGTAGCATCTCACTTCTGCTCATTTTCCATCAGTGAGAATTAGACCTACAACTGCATGGGGTCTGGGAAATATGCTCTAATCAGGGGTTCTGGGGAGGGGGGAATATGGCTCCTTGAACACACAGAATTGTCTCTGCCACTCAGAAGATTTTTAGACTATAGGAGGATTTGGCTCCGTTATAAGCAGAGGTAAAAGGACTAGCAGAGAGGGAGATATGAAGACGGAGAGAGTGGATAAGTCCTGGTGAAGGGCTCTGATTGGAAGAGGAAGGTCCCTTCTGAGATCGGAGGGTGGGAGAAGGTCCAGGCCCATCTTAGGGGCCTACTTGCATGGCAGGGAGAGGAACTCAGGCTCTTGAGCCAGATTTTCCAGATGAAAATGTTCCCTTCACCATTTGCCAGCTAAATGACCTTGGGTAGGTCACTTGACTTCACCATGCCTCAGTTTTTTCATCTGTAAAATGGGAACCTGTGCTGTATTTGTGTGGATTAAATAAGTTAATTTACAGAGTATGGAGTAGAGTACTAGACATATAATAGTAGCTCAAGAAGTACCCTAGATCCATAGAGACATTCATTTGTGATAAATGCGTATATGTGCTTTGATCCAAAAGGGTGCATCCACAAATCCTGAGCACCTACTGCTTCCCACTTGAGCCCTGCACGGTCACCCATCAGAATTTGTGCGTGTGGCATTCCAGTGTGCGCATGCTCATCCTTTATTTAGATGGTCTCCTCCTCTTGACCACATGTCAGCTTCCAGCCCTTAATGACCCTCATAGTGTAGACAGTGCCACAGTGAACATTCCAGGACGAGTGCCTTGGCGCCCATGGGAAAGTCGATCTGTTCTAGAGGCGGAATCATTGGATTCAAGAGTACATGTGTTTCAATTTAGAGACCACTGTCCCCCAATTGTCCTCCATGAGGTGGCACCTTCTTCGCTCCTCCTGGAAGCCCCAGATGAGGGTGCCCCCCTCCCCGTGTGATAGATGTCTGTTTAACGAGTAAGCAGGGCTGTTTTATCCCCTCGGCACCACAAAGTCTATGAAAATCTCAGGGATGTGGAAACACACACACGCTCCAAATTAAGTAAAGAATACTGCTAGCTCCAAGGGAGTAAATATTTAATTCGCTCCCCAAACTGGGAGGTGGCTCTGTCTGGAGACAAAGAACAGAGGCTGAGACAGGCTCGGGCTGCCCTTGCCCTTCTCTGTGCTCCAGCACCACGTGACCTGGGCAGGATGCCTAGGCTGTGAGAGCCTGAGCTGCTGCCTCTCTAAGATGGAAATGCAGACAAGTCCTAGCATGTAGCTACCTAGGACCATGCCTGACACAGAAAAAGTCCCCTATAAAGTCATCCACTAATGTCCTATGTCAAGAAGGCACCTGCAATCAAATCTTACATTGTTATGTATAAATAATATCTACTGTGGTGTGCAGGTGCAACTTCATATCCTGGTATGATGAGGGGCAGTTCCCCGGCAGGAAGAAAGTCCAAGCCCCCAAAATGGCTGTGTGGGCAAGCGAGGGAGTAAACAAGCCAATGGGAGTGGAGAGAAGATGACAGGTGTTTGAGGGCGGGGCAAGAGAACTCATGTCCTGTGGCTCCTGTTGAGTGTAAAGAAACCCAGCCATGTTCCCGTCTAAAATAAGGGCGAGGGCTAAAGCCACAAGGTCTGGGGAGATGGTCCCGCATGAGAAGACATACACATGAGGAGCTCCAGGGCATGGCAGACGCTTGCCATCACACTGATCAGAAGTCACTGCATTTTCTGCTCTCTGCCAGCTCTTGATACCACCTGCTCACTGTCTGTGTTCCTCAAAGACAATCTCCCTGAGGACAGGGATTTCTGCCTGTGTTATTCCCTGGTGTGTCCTATGTGCTTCGGAGTGCCTGGCACATAGAAGGCTTTCAATAAACATGTGTCAAGTGTGATTCAATAAACTAGGAAGTTTCATTTGGGAGCTGATATGTCTCAAACACACCTCCAAGACTTTTGAACAAAGAGACAGAGGTTCTCGGGCTCAGAATCTTCCACAGCAAGAATTTAACCACCTCGCATTGGGTTCATTGTCTTATGGCTATCTGTCGTGGTGGTCATGGGGCTGCTCAGGAATATTCCAGCTCTCCTCGTGCTGGGATTGTACCCCAGCCCACTTTAGATGCTCCCTTGCCTACCACCTTTGCATATATATCACTAGAGGGAAATGCTTTCTTGCCATCAGCTACTGGGATTTTGAGGTCATTTACTGCTATAGCCCAATCTCTCCTATTTCTGGTCATCAGTTCTGCTGAAAGACAGGAAATACCCATGGAGTGGCAGGGCATGGAACCAGCAGAGGACACAACGACACAGAAACAAGAGAATTTGGGGACCCAGGATGCCTCACGACAGAGGGCTGAGGGTGGAAGAATGGATAAGGCTCCTCAGGGTAGGGACCCCAGCTTGGCCATCACTGTAACGCCCCTGAGGGTCTAAAGCAAAGCCTTGTCCTTATATGCGCCTAGTAAAGTTTGGCGGATAAATGGGTTAATTTTAAGCAAGAAGCCCAATGCACTGATTAGAATTTGGACCTCTGACGGTAGACAGTTCAGGGCTCAGAACTCTGCCACAAACTGCACATGTGACTTGGAACCAGCCCCTTAAGCAATCTGAGATTCAGTTTCCTCATCTCAACAATCAGGATGATCATAACATCATAAGTTGAAGTAGCACCTGAAAAGTGTTTTTGCTTAATGCCTGCCAGTAGCGAACACCCATGGGTCTAGACAGTCCTAGTCTGGTAGCTCCTGACAATGTGACCCTGGCCAGTGACTTCTTCTTCTAAGTCCCTTCATTGCTAAATGGGCATAAGACTATCTAATTCACAGGCTGGCTGTGAGCATTAAGTGGGATGACACAAAGCACCTAGCATGGTACCAGGAACAGTCAGCGCTGACCTTCCCCCTCCGCACATTCCTGGGGAATTCGGTGGAATGCAGGCTTGGAAACAGGATCCCGCAACACCCACCAGGGTCGTGTTTCCAGTCCTCACTTCTCCAAAGTAGCAGCTCATTATGACAGATGGAGCCATCCAAGGCCATTAATGGAGGATAATGGGTTAATTTGTTACATCTCTTGGGGTCAAATCGAGAGTTGAACCCCACAGTCTAATGGCTTTGCTCGGCCTCTGTCAAGAGGCTGCATGGCAGGATGGGGTACTTAAAGGTGATCTATCTCTCGGGGCTGCTGGAACAAAGGTGACGGATTCCTCCTCGGTGCAGCGGTGCTGGGGATGCCGGCGCTCACAGCAGACAGTGAGCTCAGGGCTGGAGAATTCAGAACAGCCATGGGAGGTTTGCAAGCCTAAAGATCCCTCTCTTTACATCTACAGCTCTCTGCCCCCAGCCCCAGCCGGACCCTTCACCGACATACTATTCACCAGCTGATATTGGTCCTGCACCCCCACATCTAGAAGCTACTCTCTTTTCCATTGACATTATGGAGTGCCCACTGTTTACCATGCGTGGCACTTTATCAATGGCATTTTCATTCATCCCTTCGAGAGACTGTGAGTTACACAGCATTGACCTCATTTTCTAAACGAAGCACTGAGCTTGGGAAATAATCATTAAATGGCCCCAAATCAAGGGAGGGAGATGACGTATGTTCTCATCCAACTCCAACATCAGTTCGTCTCCTATCTCATTACCATGCCTCTCCAGACTCTAAAGTAAAGAAAGCCGGCAAGGATGACAAACTACATGGTCAACGAGGAGCATGCGGAGGGCCCAGGTGTGGCTCCGACAGGGGTACTGAGGACATAGTCTGATGTCCACGGGAGGGGGCTGCTGCCGAACAGATCTCTGCATCAGGGCTGCCGGACTTGGCGCGCTGGAGGTTTGAAAGCGGCAAGGCTGAACCACCTCATCGTGAGAGCTCCTCTCCAGGAAAAAAGTCTCTGTGTGTGACAAGTGCCAGTGACACCTCAGAAGATGGTAGTATCAAGCCCTGGAGCCCAGCCCTGCAATTTCCAAGGGGGTCAGCCGTTTCAGCTGCCATGGGCCCTGCGGAGGCTGGATGGGACACCCTCATTCTGCCTCCTGCCCTCTCTTGGAGGGGAGCATTCCCTGAGCGCCCCAGTGGGGAAGGGGGCCCAGTCACTGCTCACTCTGGTCCCAGCACCAGCTTTTCCAGCCCAGGGCTTGGCCCAGGGTGTGGTGGCAAGGGTGCTGGGAGGAGAGAGGGGTCCAAGTCTCCCCACTGTGAGTCTGTTCCAAAGACCTGTGCTTCCTTTCCATCTGTGAAAACTCCCCGGCACAGGGATGGCAGAGGGTTCCGGTAAAACCCAGCAGCTCGGAGGCAGGTGTTAGGAAGGGCTGAGGCCACATCAGATTTGGCGGAAAGGAGCACCGTGATCGGTTCTCCAGGGTGGGGATGGGAGGGCACCCGTGCCGTGAGCCGGCTCTCTCTGGCCCGGCAACACTCTTTGCACTGAAGACCTCTCACAGTGGTGCGTGGTGTCATGCAGCCGGGCCTTGGACTTGCTGCGCTGCGTGCCACCAGACCGGGGAGGTCTCCTGATGCAAACCACAGGGCCCTGCAGGCAGGTTCCAGAAGCAAACTGGGAGCCTGCAGGGGGCCAGCCTACCTGTTCTCCAGCCGTGCGGGAGTATATGAATCCTGTCTGCAGAGAAACAGCCACATTTCCCTCCTAGGATCTGAACGCAGTTTGTCAAGTCTTTTAATCACAAGTACAAAATTCATACAAGGTCAGTATCTTTTACACAAGGTCACAGAGCGCCTTTACACATGGTCAGTACTACTAGTGAGGCAAGAATTTGGACCTTAGTGTCAGACTGACTTAGTTTTCACTTCCAGTTTTGCTATTTCCTCGCTCTGAGGTGTGCCCTCTGCACTTACAAGAGTCTCCCCTGTCAATAGGGCCCGGCAACAGAACCCACCTTACAGGCCGATGTGGGGATCGTACAAGGTGACACAGGTAAACCACTTTCCCCAATGCCCGGTGGATGTAACGTGTCACAAATGATCACTAATTACTATGGTTTTAATAAAACACAACCCCCCTGGGAGTCTGAGTGAGTGAAAAGGTGGTAACAATTTGTGATCGCCTGTTAGCTGTGTCTTTGCAAGTGGCTACCTTCTCAAGAGTTCAAAATCACATGTTCAATGAAGCCATGAAAACATCTTACCTACAAACATGCTTGCACCATTTGCCTTAACCGAACTTCTCTTCCAAGGGGAAGGCAGCGGGGCCATCTGCTTACCTGCTAGGGGCTGGCCACTCCCACCACAGCCTCAGTTTACCCTGACAAGAGGCTTCATTGAGAGGAAAGTGATGTCACCTCCATGTTCCTCGAGAGGACACAGCCCTTTCTCTGGGGTTCCAGAGCCAGCGAGGGCACATCAGGGGTTCACATCCATCTCCTCTGGCTTCTTCCGATTACCTGCAGCTGCTGCTAGGGAGATCCCGGGGCGGGGGAGGTCTGGATCCACACTCTGCCCCCCTGAATCACTCCTGAGACTTAATCTGGGACCCAAATCCAGGAGGTCCCCCCCACTACTCTGAGCCCCCAAAATGAGGCCGGTGGGGGATCCCTTCCCGTTCCACTTGGCAGCTTTGCTTGCTGCATACGGAGCTGCTGGGAGCCAGCGAGTGGGAAGGCACCTTTGAAGTCCTCCCTCATGCTGAGCTGCGGAAAGCGGCTTGTTGTCTTCTGCAGTGAGCAGTTGAAGATATCAAAGGGAAGACGGTATGTTAAATTTTGAGTGATCAATGTTTAATAGTCGGACTTGTAAGCTGTCAGGAGTGATGCTGAAGGAGAGAGTCCCTGTGAATTGCAGGGTTTACGATGTGATGGCAGCATGGGTGGGGACCAGCCCTCAAGAGTCCCCGCATGTGAGCAGGGAGAGTGACAGAGCTCTGGTGGGGGCCCACACCCTATGATGCATGGACTTGCTCTGCAGACTTGACCAGAGTGGAGGCATGATGGGGAAATAGAGGGCGAGTTATGGCCTCCATTGGCCCCAGGCTCAATCCTTCATGCGCTGGTTCATTCATTCAGCCGAGGCTTTAAGTGCGAGGCGGGTGTGGGGCCTTAGTTGGTCATGTGACCAAGATAACCTAAAGCTCTAGCACCAGTCAGGAAACGTCAATTTGCTTTTTCGCTGAAACTTCTCCGGAAAACCCCAGACTGCCATAAGGCATCAAGGGAAGAGGTAAATGTCACCTCTGTCCTGAGGCAGGAAGCAGGAGGGTCCCAGAGATGGTGATGCTGGGATGGAGGTGGACCCTCCCCCTGCAGGTGAGGCCAGCCTCGGTAGGCTGGTTTCCCCCTCCCTTCTGGATATCCTAACATCCGGGGTCTCTGTCGTTTACTCAGACGGCTCAGAGTGAGGACAGAGCCTGCACCCCTTTGCCTCATTACCACCAAGCCCTCGCAGATCTGGAATATGTCTTCCCAAGACCATGAGAGACGCACTGTCCCCCCCTTGCTGGCTGCCATGGCAGCAGAGAACACGAGGGCCTGGGTCCCAGGCTCAGTCCTGTTCCCTCTGGAGCTCACACTTTCCATCAGGGAGGTGGAGGGGCTGTGTGCAGGGAGGAGCTCTCCCTAAAAGCTTTTTTGGCTGGAGAACAAGAGGCGGGTCAGGGATCCCCTCGCCAGCCGTCTTCTTCTGCTCCCAAATTCGGGCATCCTGAGAGGATCAGGAGAGGCTCGGAGAGGGTTCCAGGAGATCCGGATGAGGCCTGGGATGTGGAGGGACTGAGTGGCAGGAGAGAAGCCAGGGTTCCGGCCACCTGCGTCGGGGAGCGTTGCCGGACTGCAGTGGGCCCCCTCCGTCTCCTCAACCAAATGCAATTTCACGACTCTGGGGGATTAAAGATTTTATTTACTTCTTTTCAAAAGCTTCGGAATTCTTCCTGAACATCAAGTAACTGCTGGCAAACACATCCTGATGAGTAACGTGGAGTGAAATAGAAGCAGATGGGCCCACTCACTCTGGCCCGTTCGCTGGAGGAGGAAGGGCAAATCACATTTGGAGTGAGGCTGGGCTCTGGGCCACAGGAAGCCCAGCAGCAGGGCGGGGCAGATTTCCAGGAGGGAGGGGTCAAGGTCCCCTAGAACTTGCCAGGAGATGGGGCCATGCCGCCTGCCATCTGGTCTTGTCAGGAGGAAAAATGAGGAAGGGTCCCAGCAATTGTACTCTGGGGGGCCGACCGTGCTGCACTGGGTGCAATGACCATGAGGGGGCCCTGGCATCGGCACTGGGATCGGGAGGCAGGGAGCTGGGGAGCCTCAGAATCAGGTAGAATCCTGTTGACCTGGTGAAGTGGATTCAGTTAGCCACCTAAACAATATCCGTTTCCCCTTTCTTACAAATGGGAACCCTGAATTTGTTCTAACCAGCTGACGCACTACATTTCCCAGGCTCCCTTTCAATCAAGGGACACCCTGGGACAGATCTGGCCAATGAGAGCAGCAGGTATCTGAAAAGGATGTCTGAAAAGCTTGTTTTCCTTCTTTAAGCACAGTCCCCTCCCCCTTACCTCTTCTTTGACCTTGAGGAACATGGACTTGACCTCTCACACCAAAGATGGTGAAACAGGGCAGCCCCTGCACCATCCTTGGATTTTCTCTCTCTGGAAAAAGTGTTTATTGAGAAAAATAAATTAAGCAGATGTTCTTTGAATGTTACATGACCCTGTTGCAAAGGTAAACCCTACTCCTGGTTTGACAGACCCAGCAATTTATAGGATCCTTTGCTGGTCTCTCCTCCCCTCCTGGAGCTCAACATCCCTCCCCAAGCCCTTTCTGGCTGCCAAGGCTCAGCTCCAGGCCCAGCTGAAAGCCCAGCTCCCGGTGGTCCCTCTGAAGACACTGAGGCCTCAGGCCATCCCATTCCTACCCCATTTGAGACCTTAGGCCGTGATCTGCTCCCTCACCTCCAAGACCTTTCCATGCTAAGGTCCTATCTCTTCAGGCAGAACCCGGATGTTAGATTCATAAATCCCTGGATGTAAGGAAACAGCCATGCAGTTTATCTGGGACTGAGGAGTGTCAACACGGCATCTTATACCAGAGAACGTTGCGGGCAAACCAGGAAGGGTTGGTTCCCCGAAGATGTCAGGGCCACACGCAAACTCAGGGAGCTGGTTCAGTGCTTTTACACATTGACTCTTCATAACAGACCCATCATAGGACAAAACCTTAGGTGGGTGCCCAGTGTGTAATAGGGACCCTGGTGGGGTTGTCTGGGAAAGCCCTGGGGATTCCATCAAGGTCATCAGAAAACACAGTGGCCTGGAGGAGAAGTGGATGTCTAGGCGCCCAGCAAGCCAAGCAGAGCCCAGAGTGGCAGCTGGGATGACTACTGCTCTAGGGCCTTGCCTCTCTACAGCCAAGGCCCAGAGATTGGACCTGTGCCTGTCCTTTCTTCTTACACTGCTCCCTCCTCTCCTGCCTCCCCTAAATTCCTCTTTGCCCGCCCACCCAAATCATCTTTCTCAAGGATGGATGTAATGATCTACCTCCCATTTAAAACACTTTTGCTGGCTCACCTTCATTTGACGTTCAAGGCTCTTGCCTGCTGGCTCCAACTTGGCCCTCAGGCTCATCTTCTACCACTTCCACCCTCTCGTGGACTCTCTGTCTCCCCACATTCCACCCTTAGCTCTCTGGAGCTTTCCCCTTTCTCAGAGCATGGGGGGGAGTGCCCCTTCATAAGCCTGAGCCTGTGCCCATGTCCTGTCCCTGTCCCTTTCCTCTGCACCCCTGACCTTGTCAGCCTGGCCATCTCTGCCCCTCCTGCCTCTCCTTCAAGGTCCGGCTCACTTACCATCTCCTCTGTGGAGGTTTCTCTGACTGATCTTTCTTAAGCCAAGTGCCTGGGCCATCTGGTGTTGTGACACTGGGCCTACTGCCTGTCCCTATTTACTTCCCTGGTACCAACACCAGACCTAGGTTCCTGAAGGGTTGTCATCATTATGTCCCCAGTGCCTGACTGCATCTGTATAGTTGGCTTGCGGACTGTTTGTTGAATGAATGAATGAATGAATGAATGAATGAATGACTTGGTTTCCTCCAAGTGGGGCATGCACTATCTTGATTAAACAGCACTAGTGCACAATTGTCATATTTTGATGCCACCCCCTCCGCATCCCCTCACTAACAGCACCTTGATTTCCTGCTGGAATTTGCCTCCTCCCCATCGTGCGTGGTCTTGGTGGAGGGGACTTGTAGGCAGCCGCCTCCCATTACAAAAGCCAGCTCCTTATGTCCTGTGGCCCCCTCCAGGGAGTAAGCACGTGTCTCGACTGCTCTTCTGGGACTTTGCATCTGGAGTGAGTGATGCAGAGTGTCAGCCAGGCTTGTCGGTTGCTGACAACAGAATCCAACTTGGTCAGATCTAAGCCATAGGGCGAGGTAGGGGGAGGGTGGGTTTACTCAAAAGGAGGTGAGGGAGTCCACAGAGTGGCTGGGAATGCCAGGAACAGGCACAGAGATAGGCAAAGAGGCCAGGCCACAGCTGACCACAGCCAAACTGTCCTCACAAAGCTAGTCAATGACACCAAGGCTGCATCACTGAGCACAGGCGCCACTCCTTGCCCTGGGCATTGGGCACAGGAGGTGCCATTCTTATTAGCAGTGCCTGCTATTGGACTCTGCTGCTACATCTGCTGCTCCCAATCTCCTGCTGCCCCCTGTTTCATGGCCTTGCTCATTCCTAGCCTAATCTATGGGAGAGGGGCTTGGCCGCTGACCACCCAGGGCATACGCCGGTGCCCTAGCTGCAAAGGATGCTTGGGACCGCACAGATCTGCAGTGGGAGGCTGACTCTGTTGCCTCCCCCCCGAGACTTTGAAGGTAGGGAAGTCCTCAAGCCTGAGAAGGAGGGGGTCATCACCTGATGGATGACAAAAAAGAATGACAAAAGCCACCGGACCCAAAGCCAGAGAAGAAGGTTGGAGGTCACTCATCTCAGCTGTGGTGGCACGCCAACCAGATGTTTCCCGCTACCAGGTGATGGCTGTGTTTCTTAATTCAGGCCCTTGGGAGAGGCCTGGGCCCCCACCCCTCCCGGAGTCGGCTTCTCTGGGCTGCTGTCACTTCTGTGAGCTCCCGACATCCTGCCAATAAATTCCTTTTTGCTGAAGTTAACCAGTGTTAGTGTCTGCCGGCTGCAGCCGAGTAAGACTAAGTGAAACCACATGTAAACATGAGTCCACGCTGCTTGTAAGGCCCTAAGGCGGTCCTGATAAGGCCACGGGCCTTCTGACATCCCCCTCCAGCATTCTTCCCCGAGGGAACCACTGGTATGTTCTGGATGTGCCTGTACCAGGGCTGACGGGTCATGTTTCTATACAGGAGTATGTAGCCCTACTAAGTAGCTCCTGGATATAATATTCTATTCATTGTGCCTACGATGTCTCCCACTGTAAGACCTCCCATTATTTTACTTGCTACCAGAAAGGGAAAAAAAAAAAGTTGTCAATGAAACCATGGTTCAATGTCAAGGTCTATCGGTTGTAAACGGCATCTTGGTTGCTGGTTTAAGATGTGAAAAGAGACATGCGCATTAAAACAAGTGAAATACAGTCACGGCAACAACTTGCTTGGCCCTTCCCACTAGGTGCTCATGCAAGTACTTTGCTCATATTTACTCAGTGATTCATTTATTCCACTCAATCATTTCTTGAGGCTGAAATATATAATTATCCATATATTACAGATGAGCAAACTGAGGTATAGAAAGGTTAGTTTATTGGCCCGAGGTTACCAGTCTAGAAAATGACAGAACTAGAATTCAGAAAAAGGTCACATTTAGAGATTGTTGTCTTAACAACCAATGCTACGGTGTTCTGCAAGTGAGTGCCTGGACAGGTGTGTGTGCGTGCACCTGTGTGTCTGTATTCATCGCGTGCGTGTGCATATGCTCTGTGTGCACTTGTGTCTATGTGTGCACCTGTGTGTGTGCGTATGCTGTGTGTGCACCTGCGTGTCTATGTGTGTATGCATATGTGCATTGTGTGTGTATATGTGGTTGTGTGTGTGTGTACATGCATGTGTATTTTTTACTTAAGGAATATCATATTGTATGTACACTTTTATATGTACAAGGTGTATGTATGTACACCTTGCTTTGTTAATCCAATACTCTCCTGATGACCTTCTTGTATCATAACATAAGTGTCTTTCTAGAAAACTGCTGAAGTATGGACAAGCCAGAAGGCCTTAGCCATTCTCCTATTGATAGATGTTAAGGTTACTCCCATTTCTGGCTCTGTGTAACAAGGCTTTAAAAAAAGTCTTTGATCAGGACTCCATGAGCCCATGTATGAGTGTTTCTCTTGGGTAGATAATAGTGGGATTTCTGCATCAGAAGTTACGTGCATTCTGAAGTTTGATAGATAAGCCACCCCCCCCCCAAAGCCACCCCACTCATTTGTGCTCCTACGAACAGCCAATCCTACCAATGGATGCCTGCATGTGATTTATATCTCAGACTCCTCCTCACCCTCAGGGGCCAGGAGCTATCTCAGACTCACCGTCCTTGGCATCTCAGACATTTACACTGCCGACCTCCTCCTCACCCCAAACATCGCTCCCTCCCTTGGTGTTCAGGAAAATCCACCTCCTTGATTCTGCCACTGTACATTGCGCATCTCCGTCACCCACTCCTCACTCTGTCCGGCTGGTCCGGGCCTCGCAGCCATGTGGCCTGAAAGTGAAGTTGCCCGGAGGAGGGGCACAGAATGATAAAAGGCATTCTGAGGTGGCAACAGAGGGCATCCATTGTCAAAGAAGTCTGGTAGACACTGGAAAAGGTAAGGTTGCTGCAGAATTTCTCAGGGCCTTTATTGGTGAGCCAATGTACAATTGCAGTCTCCACTGAATGCTGGAGAACCACAGAGGAGCAGCCCCAACAGGCTCTATGTACGAGACAGCAGGCATGTGTGCTGAGCCAGCCAGAAACATGGGCAGCTCAGGGCTCTTGCTCTTCCTGGTTTTCACTGCTTCCCAGGCCCTCAGGGCTTCCATGGGACCCTGTCCTCTGCCCAGATCTGCCTGTACCACATCCTACCCTCCACAATCCTCCTTGGGCAATGCAGAGGAGAAAGATTTGGCTAGGAGCAGAAGACTTGGCCACTCACCTGTAAAGGGGAAGGTGGGGAATACAGTCCCTACCTTAGGGGTTCTACTGTGTAGCTTTAGTGCCTTAATATGGAGAGAGAGAAAGAGAGAGAGAGAGCAGGTAGAAAGTGCTTTGCACAGTGAAGAATAAGGCCTTTCCAGACAGTGGAACTGGATTCTTGTTCTTTCCATCTCCCTCTGTTTGTCCCCGACCACCTTGCCCTCTTCCTCGGGATCTTGTTTCCTCGTTCATTACTGGAGACAACTGGGCCACACTGGAAGGTTGGGTAAGTCCCTACCTTCAAGCGCCCCCAGCCCATGTCTTGCTCAATGCTGAGTCTCCCAGAGCCCAGCATGGAAACTATCATGGAGCACTGCCCAGTGAGTGTGGGGCAAGCTGGATTGAACCAAGGGCTGGTCCCTAGGAGGAGGAGGAAGCACTGACCTGACAGATCAACAGGAGAGTCACTAGAACAGGCTCCGAGGGGGAGGGCAAGGGTAGAGATGTGCCAGGCCAGGAGTCTACCTTGCATGTATGTAGAACATTCAAGGGTATTGCTTAGATTGCTAGGAATCTAGGCAAGGAGGGAAGAATTCAGGAAAGGCTTCACGAAGAGGAGGGACTCAAGATCAGCCCGGAAAGATGGGTAAGCGTTTGCATGGCTCAGGGAATAAAACTGGCTATTGTAAGAGGAATGTTCACAGAGCACTCCCAAGTGGAGAGGGCCAGAGAGGGGGGTAAGTTCTGCGTGGTGACAATTCAGGCATCTGCATGTATGTCTGTGAATCTCCACTCTGCTGGGGGTGAGACAGACACAGCTTCCCTGACCAGCATGTGCAGAGATAAGATCTCTCCCCTGGTGAGCAAAACCAAGGTCTCTCACCATTCCCCGCCAACAGACACCACAGGCTTGCAAAGCCCTCGGTGGGCAGCACTGTGGGCTTAACCATCCTCTAGAGAAAGAAGGAGTCTCGACAGAGACAAATGAGACGCGACATCCTCCTCGCTCTGCCGCCCGGGAGACCCAGACACACCTCACGCCCATTATGAGCTCCCCTCCTCTGCTCCCTCATTATCTTCTCCGGGGTGTCCTCAGGCCAAAATAACGCACCCAACCCCTGCCTGTACCTGGGTATCATTATGATGACTCCCACTTGAAACTATTTGTTTTTCTCTATTGATCTTGGTTCGACACTGGAAAAATGTATTCTTTGTAAGGCATTCCCAAGGGCTTAATTTGTCCATGTTGGAAGCCTTTTTTAATAGGATTCTGCCCCATTGTTTATTCTGTACATTGAGTTCCGAGAGCTGAGATTCAGCTCTTTTAATAGAAACTCATTACCGGGGTCCCTCTGCATCAGAAAGCTGATACTGGCACTGCAAGGAGGAGACAAATTAGGAGCCTACCCAGGGCCCGTCTGATCAGAAGGCCCCTCGGGAGGCAGAGTCACCATCTAACGCCCACCACCCCCCACCCGTTAGGGAGACCTGGGGGTGACAGCCACCAGGCTGGTCAGAGAGCCCACAGGCCTGTAGCCTACACTGTTGCTGGCGACAGGGGCAGCCCCTCTATCCCTGACTGCTTTGGCTTTCAGAAGCTCTTCCTATCTGGAGTGAACCCAAGGCCCCTAGAGCAAGGTTTCTTAAAGTATGACCTATGGTACCCCTGCATCAGAATCCCTTGGGGTGCCCGTATAAATTCAGGTTTTCAGGTCTCCTGCAGACAGGCTTGCCTGCCATGTGACCCCCACCTCTGGGGCTCTCTGCCTTCCTTGTGCCCAGGCCTGGCTGGGTTCCCAGGGCCATCAAGGTGGGGAATTCCACTATTGGACCTTGTCCTGTGTGAACCCCAATCCCCATTCGTTTCTCTTTCTCAGGGATTATGCACCATTTCTACCTTGACCCCATGCCTCCAAGGGTTGACTAGATGTCCCAAAGGCCTCCAAGGACTGAAACCCATGGGGTCATCCCAGGGCCCCATGGTTGGATCCCTGTACCAGGCAGGCAGCCTGGTCAGTTAATTGCTCCCAGGGGCCAGCAAAGTATTTCTTTCATAAGATCACATGAGATTGGACCAGCAGGATGACTCTCACGTGATTTTTGAGTGACTCAGAACAAAACAACAAACAAACAAAAAAGTCTTTGCCTGGGCCCTCTGCCTGCCTTAGAGCCAACCCTGCCTCCAGACCGACTACATTAGAACATTGAGGACAAAGCCCAGGAACCTGCATTTTTACAAACATCCCGAGGGATTCTGACACCCCCTGAAGTTAAGAAGTCTGCTGCAAGCGTGGTGAGAAAAAGGAAAGAGCATGGCTTTTAGAGTTACTCAGAACTGGGCTCAAGCTGTGGTTTGCACTTTGTGCTCATAAAGATTTCTGTCCCAGGATGGTCTTAAGAGCTCTTTTAGGATCGACGCAGCCTGTAAACCATGCATATATAAGGCTGGAGCCACTCATATGGCTTCCCCATTCCAAACGCACCATATGGCAGGAATCTAGGCAACGAGGCCTTGAATCAATCAGTCAGTCAGTCAACAAACATCTACTGAAACCCTGCTATGTGCCAAGCACTGTGCTCAGCACCGGTGACACCAAACCAAACGTGGTCTTTCATTTCCATGGGGGAAGACAGATATTGATCCGATGAATGACAATTCACAGGCATTACTCAGTGGCAATGGTGATCGGTCCTACCTGAGGAAAAGCAGCGTGGTGTGGAGAGCAGGGAATACCCCCATGCAACCCTCTGAGGCAGGCAAGGAGGGCTCCTCGGAGAAGGTAATCATTCCACCGGGCCACGGAGGTGTCAGGACTTGCCAGATGAAGAGGTACTTCCCATTCTGGTTTCTGTGTTTCAGGGATGCTCTTTCCTCCTCATAATAGCTCTTTCTGGAGAGTGACTAGAGATGGTTGATTTGATGGCTGCCTTACACAGAATCTGTTTGGACTCAGTGGGTTTGCAGTGGGCATGAGGCCGACGGGAGGCGTTGCGCAGGCCGTGTGCCACCACTGCCCCAAGTACTTCCCACATGCCATCTCATCAGATGCCCACAGATGTGGATGCCCACAGTAGGTCTGCATGTGGCTTCTATCTTTATCCCCATTTAACAGATGAGGAAGAAACTGAGGCTCAAAGAGGTTAAGTAACTTGTCAGCTAAGTAAGGCCGCAGAGCTAATAAATGGTAGACCCCAGACCCAAGCCCGGGCAATGGGACCCTCAGGCCCCAAGGCTAAGGCCTCCGTGTCCCGTCTGTGACATTTTCTTTAGAACCCGCTCAAGGGAATCACCTTGTCCATGTAGAGAGGAACCCAACACACTGGAAAGTGACCCAAGACAGAGTTAACTTGAATGCTTTGAGGAGTAATAAGCCGAGAAGGTCAGAGGCCAGCAGAGCTGAGGCCATGTCCCGACAGGTCCCAGGATGACTTCAGGCCTCTGCAACCCCATATTATGCAAGATGAAGAGCTCAGAGCAGGGAAGTGGTGTTCGTAGGGTGCTCCTCACAACTCTGGGCTCCCACACGCATGCCCTGGGGCTCCCTTGGGTGTGTACGGGGCCATCCGCTCCCGCCGGCCACCCCCAGATAAACATAGGGCTCCCCAGAAACAGATGTTGGAAGATAGTCTCTGTGGCTGTGATAGCCACAGAACAGATAATCACGACAAACTTTCCTTTCTAGCATCCTCCTTAAGTCAGTCTACGTTTATGAAGCACAAATCATGTTGCACAAGGAGGGTCCAGACAGCTCCCTGCCTTTGAGGAGCATCTAGACCAGGGGAGGAGGAGCCCAGAGTCACTGCCCTGGGTAACTTGGTGCCATGGATGGCAGGATGGGTCCTTCCCAGTTGGGTAGGGGCTCAGGAAAAGGCAGACGCCAAGCTGACAATCCAGGATTCCTGACACTCGGTGCCATGTTTTCTTTCTCCCCTATCTGCATCAAGTAAATTGACTTAGGCATCAATAAACTGGCCATTTACTGGTATAAAAAGCTCCAGGTAGAGGCTCGCGGGAAGAGTGGGGCTATAGAGAAAAAGGCCCAGGGAAGACAGGAGTTGAGTCATCAGATGGAGGCAGAGGATCAGGGAAGAATCCTTAGCTACGCCGAGTTTGAACAAGAGGCCCTGAGTCTCATGGTCAAGGGTCTGCTGTTGAGGAAGGCAGGATAATCAGACCTTCTACTTGTCTATCATCATAACAATCCTCCCACTAAAGATCATTAATATTTGTTGAGAACCGAGTCAGTCAGGAGAATCTGAACCGTGCTTCAACAACAAGGAGCTCCAAAATCTCAGGGGCTTAAATGCAACAAAGATTGGTTTCTTCCTCACGCAGGACCCATCGCAGATCCCGGCAGACCTGGGACGACTGCCACACAGAGCCTCACCCACACAGCTGACAGGTCCTCTGCCCTGTCAGCAGTATGTGACCTACTCAGTCACCACGGCTGCCGGAAAGACTGGGGAATGGTGCGCTGGCTTTCACGACCCAGTTCAGAAGTGACATGGGTCACTTCTGCTCAGATTCCGTTGGCCTGAACCTGGCATTTGGTCCACTCAGCCTCAAGGCAGAGTGGGATGGAAGGACTCTCTTCCACGTGGTTGGAAAAGGAAGAGGCAATAGCTGGGTGGTAGCAATGTCTACGAGCGCTGATGCTCTGCCAGACGTGGATAAACACCTTATCCGCGTTACGTCACTGATTCCTTATGGCAACTCTTGTTACATATAGGGAAACTGAGGCACAGAAAGAATGAACAGAAAGAACCTACCCAAAGCCACACAGCTGGGAAGGAAAGACTGACACTTCAAACTCAAAGGGCTGAGACTTAATCCTCACTCCACCTCCTCCTAGACTCTCAGAGGTCATCAGGACTTCAGAGATGGGCAACTTATCTTCAGAACGCAGTCCTTCAATCGGCCTAATAAAGGCATCCGTGTTCTCTTGGCATTAGATAGATGGGGAGAGACTGGGACCGTCTCCAGCCTGCTGGGATGAGAAGTTACCAGACTAAAATATTCCCCAATGAGGGAAGGAGGGAGGTGTGTGGGATTGCAAATCTGCCCCGAGTGGCTATCTGATGGCATGAGAGCGAGAGAGCAAGCGGGCTTCCTGGGAACCCTGCAGCCTGTTCAAGGACTCTTCAATCACAGATGCCAAGTGCAGGGAGCGGTAAACAAGATCATGACTATGGCCCAATCCGTGCACTGAGGTCTGAGATTTCCATTTCAGGGCAGGGGATGTAATAAGTAACCATTGACTCACATATCCAGGTTCATTGACTTGAAAGGTCATATATTGATGGACAAAAAGCCAAGGTCAATATTTGATTTTGAGGAACAATAAATCTTGATATCCATGGAAAGAGGCCATAAGTGCAGGTGTTGTTGGGCAGGGACAGGGACACATTCACGAGGAGGTAACCCTGCTTCCTCTGCAGTGGGTTAAGGACTCCCCTGTTCAGAATATTGGAGCCCTAGGGAGCCCTGGGCGTGGTTAGCAGTGTCAAGGTAGCTCTGGACAGCCGCATATTTTGAAGAAAGTCTACAAAAGAGAGGAGCTAAGACTGTCAGAGTGGCACCAATTCTTGCCTGTGTTCACACAGATGATAAGAAATACCTCCCCTGCACCTTCTCCCTGCTCCTCCTCCCCGCCAGTGCTTGAGATTTACTTCCACTCTTGCTGAGACGGGATGCTGATGGAATTTCCCCATATCTGCTTTCCAACCCCCTACTCCCTTCTCCTTCAATGCCCTTTTCATCATCTCCCCATGGCGACTTGGGTGCATTCCCAAAGAAAGGCATGCTGGGGGAACCAGAAAGGAGGCAAAGGGGTCAATGTCTGCTCACTTCAGTCCCTGCTCGGGGCCCTGCCCACCCCCAGCACCCCATTCACAGCAGGGCCACCCAGACTGCTTCCCATCCCCACACGGTGAGGCATCTCAGGCCCCTGTGAGTTTGCTTATGCTGCAGCCACTGCCAGAAATCTCCCTGCCCTCCCTCCCACTCTCCCTACACCTCTGCCCAGGGAAATCTCATGAAACCCAAAACTCCTCCTTTGACACTGTCTCCTTTGTGAAGCCCTCTCCACCCCTTCTCAGGCAGAGTGGGCTCCCCCATCTACCCCCGTACTCACTCCATCCCTGGCCTAACACTTGCTTCATCCCTTAAGCCCTTTTTTGCCTGAGTGGCCACTGGTCTTCATTTTCCCATGATTGAATTCTTGAAGGACAGGGCTGGCCCTTACTTAACTCTGAGTCCCCACTGCCTGACCGTGGCAAATAGCATGTTTGCAGAATGGATGGCTGAACAGCAGGAAGGACAAATACACCAGGTAAGGGCCTCAGCATGGAGTCTGGGCAGGAGGTGGGAAGGGAGAGGGCAACCCGCAGGACGGGGAAGGGGCGAGCCCCAAGGTAGGGGAGAGGCCATGAGCAAAGGAGGCTGGGTGCTGTGAAGCATCATCATCTTCTTTTTCCTCATAGCTGCCCTGACGGTATTAATCAAGGCCCAAGTGCGTGGAAATATCAGTCCACTCTGTTCTATTCAAGTTCCCTGGAACTAAATTATGTTGTCAGGATTGGACAGAGCAGGAATGGAAAAGACCAGGCTGGATGACATGGGGCTGTTAAAAGGAGATGAATGAGCCCAGTGGTTTCCATTCAATTTTTCAAGGTTTCCCAAGGCAAGTCTGACAAATACCACCTTATAATTTCCAGGCACCCTGCACAGTCCCCTCCACAGACTCATTTTTTTTATTTCTGCCCGTCAGATTAGAAGGACAAGGGATTCTTCTTTCTGCCTTGCAAATGGGGTAATGGAGAAACTGGGGTGAGGGAAGCACTTTGACCAGGGTCAAGGTCGGGCCAAGGTCAGGGCATAAATCAGCAACACAATCAGCAAGAGGATGCAGAACTCTGAGTTCAAAGAGCAGTGCCCTCTCCATTACCCGAACTATTCAGCTTCCTCTGCAATGTGGAGTTGCCCAAAGCCGGTGGCTACAAGGTGTCAGGGTGAAAATGCCCTTGAAAGCCCTTTAAACTGCAACAACGCTAGTTCATTCATTCATTCAACCGGTGTTTACAGAGTACGTACCATGGACCAAGCTATGTTAGTTCTTCATTAATGTCCACACTCAAAAAGATACAGGAAGAGGCTGAGGACTAGAGACAGACACAGCTGGGTTTAATATCCATCTTGCCACTTGGTAGCTGTGTGATATTGGGTAAGACGTGAAACCTCTCTGATCTTCTGCACAAGGTGGCTGTCGGGACAAATCCGTTAACAATAGGACAGCACCCAGCACAATCCCCTACAGGGAGTAAGTTGTAAATAAGAACTATCGCATCTGAATGCGTCCTCCCACAAAAAGCAGGCGACCCTTCCCTCTCTGCAGGAAGAGCATCCCTGCAAAATGGATGCGTGCGCCTGACTTCCGGCTCTGCAGTGGAGCACATCTCGCAGCCCAGTGGTGAGTGAGCCTCAGCTGTAAACAAAGGACTAATTAAATTAGCATAAATGATTTTATGTAAATTAAAGACCCGAGTTATGACTGTTTATTGGTAGCAGCATCAAATCTTGCCACAGCACATGCTTGTTTAAAATTAATGTGCATAAATGCTCCAAATATCATATTATTAATAATGATAATAATGGTGATGAGGATGATAATAAAAAACACATTCTATAACAATGCCTCCTGGCTGGCTCTAAAATCTCAGCGGGGAGTGTGCTGAGTGTCACGTTCCTCAGGGAAGCCACCAGATTACACAGCCCCTGCCCAGCCTCCCAGTCCTCACATACAGTGCCATTTTGGTATCTTCTATTGGGTTCAGCTAACCTCTGGCCTCTTGAAATCCTGTCCATCTTTCAAGGCTTTACTGAAGGCCACTTCATCTATGAACGAGCACCACCCACTTGAACTACAGAGATCTCTCCTTCCTTTCGATTTTTGAAACGTTTTCTCCCCAACAATCTTTCCATCTATTATCTCCTTGGACGCACCTCAGATCTGTCAGGTGGGTGGCAGGTATATTTATGATTCCCATTTTATAGATAGACCAATAGAAATCAGAGAATAGAAGTTCCCCAAGGTGACCTCACTT
>NW_027533256.1:1818448-1849396 GCF_008692635.1 Crocuta crocuta
TGTGTGTGTGTGTGTGTGTATATATATATATATATATATATATATATATCACTGAAGTGCCAAGCAAAGAGGCTGGCATACAGTAGGTAATTAATGAACATTTGTTAGGAGGGAAGATGTGAATGAATGAATGAATGAATGAGTGAGTGAAAAGTTTGCAGAGTGCAGTCTTTATCATCCCTCACTATAATAACGGCCTTCCTCTTTCTTATTACCTATCTGAGAGTCAATCCATCAGTACCCCAGTAAATGTTTGAGGGATGGACCACAAACATCAATAAGTCCCCACCAAGTCTAAATCCAAATGTAGGCTCATCCATGTTGCTAAAGAGAAGACATACCCAGACTTCCCTAGCCCACAGAGCATTTTTGTGAGAATTTTATGCATTTATTTATTTTTGTGAAACTTTTAATTTTTTGTAAGTTGATTTATTTTGAGAGAGAGAGAGAGAGAGAGAATCTCAAGGAGGGTCCACGTTGTCAGTACAGAGTCTGAAGTAGGGCTTGAACCTACAAGCTGTGAGATCATGATCTGAGCCAAAATCAAGAGATAGATGCTTAACCAACTGAGCCACCCAGGTGCCCCAGTTGAGAAGCTGTTAGATCCTACCCTCGAACAGAAGCAGGCTTGGTGGCCGAGCTAGAGTTACTTCACCCACTGGGCCAGAGGCCAGCCTCATGGGGTGGCTTTGCATTTATCAAGAAGGTTAAGAGATTGGACATCACTGCCTTCCCAAGAGTTCCATGGTGGTTTTTCTCCTCATGATAGCACGAGGCAGGGACTGCCTGCCTAGAAGGGTGTGTGTGTGTGTGTGTGTGTGTGTGTGTGTGTGTCCATGAGGCTGTGAGATTTCCCAAGTACCAGACATTAAGGTTTGTAGGACAAATGCTGGGATTCTACCCTATCAGCATCGTGAATACAATTCTTGGGGCCCATGAACTTGGATGGAAAAAAAATGATGTGCTTCAAGTACAAATGAAGACAACAAACCACAGTAGTATTTGCAGTATCTGAGATTTTGGTCACCAGTAGAAATCACAGGTCTCTGCCTATTCCATTGAAGTTGTTGCAGATGTTTTGAAATATTGAAGACAATGGGGGTCAGCAAACTTTATCTGTAAAGATCCAGAGAGTATATATTTTAGGCGTGGGGAGCTGTGTATTCTTTCTCTATTGCACCTACTGCTTTGCTGTTGTTGCTCTAAAGCAGTCTTGGACAATAGAAAATGGAATAGGTGGGGCTGAGTTCCAATAAAACTTTATTTACAAAAACAAGTGGTGATCCAGATGATAGTTTGATGATTCCTGATATATGCAAGTCATTGCTTTAATGTTGCAAGAGTTATTAAGATCATGTTATCTAAATTTAAATTTAAAAAGTTTTTTAATGTTTATTTATTTTTTGAGTGAGAGAGAGAGACAGAGCATGAGCAGGGGAGGGGCAGAGAGAGAGGGAGACACAGAATTCAAAGCAGGCTCCAAACTCCGAGCTGTCAGCACAGAACCCTGCGCAGGACTCAAACCCATGCACAGTGAGATCATGACCTGAGCCGAAGTCAGACACTTAATCAACTGAGCCACTTAGGCACCCCTTGAATCTTGTTATTTAATGCCTTAATAAAGAGGTACATAAATTACTATATCAGACTTTTAAAATATTTGGTTGCATTTTAATATCATTGGTTGCCCTTATGAGCCTATGCATTTTGTTTAACACGTTTAAAAATTTATTCCAAGGGGCACCTGGGTGTCTCAGTCAGTTAAGTGGTTGACTTTGGTTCACGTCATGATCTCGAGGTTTGTGGGTTCGAGCCTTGCATCGGGCTCTGTGCAGACAGCTCCAGAGCTTGGAGCCTGCTTTGGATTCTGTGTCTCCCTCTCTCTCTGCCCTTCCCTTGCTCACGCTCTGTCTCTGTCTCTGTCTTTGTCTTTCTCTCAAAAATAAATAAACGTAAATTTTTTAAATTAATAAATAAAAATTTATTCTGAGATGGGGTGCACAGACTTCACCAGGCTACCGGTGGCAGGTTGGGGGGAGGGTCCTTGACCCGCTGAATGTGAAGAACACTGGTCATTTAATTTCTCTCAGCTTTAGTGTCCTCCCTGCAGAATGGCAAAGCTAATAAAAATAATATCCATGGCAGAGGGTTTTGCAAGATCACAATGCCATTTTGAATGTAGAACTAGCTTGTTAACCAGGAAGTACTATAGAAATTTAAGATACAAACATTTTCACTTCTCCAGTGGTGTCTGCTCCAGCCCTTGGTATACAGTAGGTACTGAATCAATGTCTGTGGCCATCACGTGAGTTGACCCAAGAGCCTGGCATCCCTACCTCCAGAATGATCCTTGAGCAATATCAGAGGGAGAAAAAGGCACAGAGAAACTGGAGAATGCTGGCGGCTCTGAGTATTTTTTCACAATTGTCTATGTAAAAGTCCTACCCATCACATCTATTTAGAAGTTGCACTGGGATACAAACAGGAAGGGGGGGAGATGGCGAGTTTTGAGCAGAGACTTCCTGCTGACGAGGCAGGTTTTAAGAGCACGACTTGCGCAGTTTGTGAAAGCACATGAACCTTGAAATAGAAATATGGACCTCTTAATTCATCTCTCCGTTATTTGATAAAGTATAAAGTAAATGAATGCAGAACATTTTCCCTTTAATTACACAAGGAGAAATGGGTGGGGGTGAGCTGCAGGGGAAGTTCCAGAGGCCACGGGGAAGCACTGTGCTATCACAGCAATTGCACTGCGCCGAGGCTACATATTGGGGTTTTGCTGAGATTTCGGTCATGGGGAAAGAGACTAAAGCTAGAGGTCATGATCAGATCTACCCTAGTGCCAAGTGCCTTCCAATTGGGATTTTGAGATAGGCATTTGGACAGGGGGTCTCTTCCCTCAAAGGGCTTACAGTTCAGTTCAGGAAACAAATCTGTAATGTACAAAGTGGGTGTCAGGATTGCCAAGCAGTTAAGACTGAGCAGGCACTGTGCAGTTGCTACCGATGCGCACCAAATAGTTCCTGTTCTGCCCTTACAGAGCTGACACCCAGCACAGAGATGGAAAATGCACATAAACCCCTTGAATAAATATGTCAGCCATCGAACCTCCAGTTCCAACCCTCAGCACTTCTGGATTCTTCTGCTATCTGTCCCCTTCGAAATGCTGCCATTGTCTGTTACAGTGAACGAGCGCCCCAGGCACAACCAATCTACGCAGAGGTAGTTTACAGTCAGGGTGTTGCAGTATTCAATCATTTAAAGTTGGAATAGTTCCTTCCAGGTTGCTGAGAACCCATGTTCTATTCAATTTGATTATGATTTTGTTAAATTAAAAATTGTTCAGGTTAACGAGAGGATAACCAAGTATTAGAAGGTCAGAGTTTGTTGGGAGTTGAAATGTGTCCCCCTAAATTTATATGTTGAGTCCTCACCCCCAAATACCTGAAAATGTGACCCTATTTGGAAATAGAGTCACTGCAGATGTAATTAGTTAAGATGAGGTCAGCAGGGGGGCATTCGAGTGGCTCAGTCCGTTAAGCGTCCAACTTCGGCTCAGGTCATGATCTCATGGTTCGTGGGTTCGAGCCCCGTGTCAGGCTATTCGCTGACAGCTCAGAGCCTGGAGCTTGTTTCGGATTCTGTGTCAACCTCTCTCTCTGACTCTCCCTGCTCACATTGTCTCTCTCTCTCTCTCTCTCTCTCTCTTTCAGAAATAAATAAAACATTAAAAATTTTTTTAAAAAAAGATGAGGTCAGCAGGCCCCTGATTCAATATAACTGGTGTCCTTTTGGGGCACCTGGGTGGTTCAGTCAGTTAAGCACCTGACTTCGGCTCAGGTTGTGATCTCACGGTTCGTGGGTTTGAGCCCCACCTTGGGCTCTGTGCTGACAGCTAGCTCAGAGCCTGGAGCCTTCTTCAGATTCTGTGTCTCCCTCTCTCTCTGACCCTCTCCTGCTCATGTTGTCTCTCTCTCTCTCTCTCTTTCAGAAATAAATAAAACAGTTTTTAAAATTTAACTGGTGTCCTTCTTAAAAGGGGACATTTATGGGGCACCTGGGGGACTCAGTGGGTTAAGCTTCTGACTCTTGATTTCGGCTCAGGTCATGATCTCACAGTTCATGAATTTGAGCCCCACATTGGGCTCTGCCTGCTTGGGATTCTCTCTCCGTCTCTCTCTGCTCCTCCCCTGCTCATGCTCTCTCTCTCTCTCTCTCTCTCTCTCTCTCAATATAAATAAATTTGTAAAAAGGGGAGGAGGAATTTAGATACAGAAGAAACATGAGCATGTGGAGAACACCATGTGAAGATGAAGACAGAGATTCAGGTGATACATCCACAAGCCCAGAATCGCCAAAGGTTGCTGGCACATAGCCACAAGCCATCAGGGTGGCATGGAACAGATTCTCCCTCACAGCTTCTGGGGGCCCTGGCCTTGCCCCTACCTTACTCTTGGGCTCCTAGCCTCATAAATTTCTGTTTATGTTCTGTGGTACTTTGTTATGCAGCCTTAGCTGACTAATACAACGTTCTAATTCGACTTTCCAGCTGCCAGATGACCGGGGCAAATGACTTCTCTGGACATGTCCTGGAGAGACAGCAGAAGGCAGTGGTCAAGAGTGGGGGCCAGGAGCCCACCTGCCTGACCTTGAATCCCTGCTCTGCCATTTACAAGCTGTGTGATTTTGGACAGGGCCCTGAAACTGCCTGTACCTGAGTTTCCTGCCCTGTGACAGGACATGACAGACTAGATGGTCTCCAGGTGACCTCCCATCCTGATTCTTGACAATTCTAATGCATGCATGATTTTAAAAAATCATTAAGAGTTAGCAGGAGAGGCCGCTTCTGAGATTCTAGGGTCATCCGAACAGGCCCTTAAGAAGAAATGGCCCGGTGGCAGAAGAGGAAAATGAAGGAACATGCCAGTCAGAGCCAGAAGCTGTTTTTGCTGACATGGCCGGTTTCTATTATAGGGAGGCTGCATTTGAACCATTCGTGTCACTGGGCCTTGACTGAGTAGAAAGCCTGGGGTGGGTGAGCACTGCTCCCAGGGTCAGGCCGTCAGGATGCAGTGGGAACGAGCACGATCACCATGAGGAGCCAAGGTTGGATGGTCTCTTGGCTGACCACGTGGTAACGAACTTGACCAGCACCTCTGAGCCCAGAGGCACAGGAAGGAAACTGCAGTGTGACCGTTCAGAATGTCTTCTTGCCCAGTGAATTTCGGTTAATGACCAGTAGTTCAAAATAAATACTGTGCTATTCTAAATATTCAGAGTCTGTCCTGAAACCAAGAAGTGGCTTAGATTGCAGGCCCTTCAGGGGCCCAGGAGTGTACCCCACACCCCCCCCCACCACTTCCCCTCTGCAGTGCTCTCCAGGGAGGTCTCCAAAGGAGCCAGCTCCCTCCTGCAGCTCCCTGCAGACCCAACTGCCACCCATAATTAAAACCTTGGTGGGTTTCTTGCAATATTTCCTGCTAACTCATAGAAGGGCTTGTTGAGACAGATTCTTAGTGTGGCATTAGGAGAACGGCGTGTTCACAGTTCTCTGTTGGGGGAAAAAAAAGGTAAGTGAAATAGGAAACAAAAATGCATCCCTCAACAGCACAACCTGCACAGCAAAAATGCCAGCTGTCCCTGGCATGCCCCTGCCATGTCCCTCAGCCCTCAGCAGTCTGGTGCCCAGTCCCAGGCCTGACGCGGTGTGGGTGGCAGAAGAGACAGAGAACCGTGCAGGTGTCCCCTGGACATTCCCACCCGAGCAATGCTCAGACTGTGATTTCAGCAAAGAGCAGAGGAAAGCCGACGGCTCAAGGGACAACAAGCATCCTGAAAAGCACCAGCAGATTGTCAGGTAGTCCCTGCATGGTCATGAGACATTGGGCAAAGTGCTTGGTACCACCGGCCCTCCGTGGTTGTGGGTCATTGTTTCGGGGGCACTGGGGACCTGACTAGCACCACAGAGATCATAACCCCAGTCTTTGGTGAATAAATAACAGATTGAGCACCTACCCCGTGCCAGGCAGCATTATGGGAGTTGGGGATACAGCAGTCAGTCAGTAAAGATACCAGCCAACACATGACTCTGCTCAAGCAGAGCAAGGGTGGAAAGTGACAAGGCATCTGCAGAGCCTCTAGAACCGTTGTGAGGACTTCAGGTCATAACGTGACTTGCAATGTCATTGTCCCTCTTCTAGGCTTCCGTGGCTCCTCTATAAACAGGGGCAAAGGGGCCGGCATTCTCCCACGAAGACACTGGCGGCTTCTTATTTGGGCTTCTTTCTGCCACTAGCCATGTGACTGAGGGCAAGTCACTGAGCCTTCTGGTGCCACGGACACTGTCAGAGGAGTGTTGGGGAAGCAGTCGGGTTAGTGCAGGTCGATGGCTTTGCATGGTGCCCTGCACATAGTAACACTCAGCTGGTGTTGCCATTACCCCAGAAACAAAGAATCACTCCTCCCTCTACTGCCTTGCCCTCAACAGGCTTCCTCCTCCCAGAGAGAAGAGGTATGTGGGTACCTCTCCAGGACGTGGCGCCTCTCTCCCTTCTCGTGACCTGACCCAAGTCACCTATGTCTCCACACCCCTTCATCATACCCCCTACAGCAGGGAGCTGCCAGCCTTGGGAATTGCCTCCTGGAAGAGGCATTATGACACAGTGGGTGATAATTTACACTGGGGTCCACCTGGCCAGGTATGATTCCAGGCTCTGCCCCTTAAGAGCCATGTGATCTTGGGCCAGGCATTTAGCTGCTCCAGAAGGCTAACAAGGGCAGTTACCTCACAAGGCTGGTGTCAAGGGTGAGGCCATGAGGAAAGGGCTGATACCTGTTGACAATGGTGATAATGAGCTCCTCACAAAACTCACAGCAGAGGAGAAAAGACACGTGTTGTCCTCCGACATGACTGAGCACTCTTCCCACCCCAGGAAGAGGACAGCCAACCCCTGGGAAGGCCTGGGGCATCCTGATGAGCATTTTCATTACCAGCCTGAGAAAGGACTCAGAAGGCCAGCTTATCAAATTTGAGTCTGACATGAATTTGAAAGGAAAGATAAATGAACCAAACGAAGGTCTGACCCAAAAATCTTTCAACAGGTAGGAATGATAAGTGGTAGCCATCCAGATGGAACTGAACAGAAGAATCTAAGACCTGTGCTTGATCCCCCAAAAGCTGACTGCACATGCTTAATGAGGGACACAAGATTTAACAGCAGCAAGGCTTAGAAAAGACGTGGAGTTCTAACCCAGAGTAGGTTTAGAAGAGTCAACAGTGTGGCATGGCTATAAAAAAGTTACGACTGCTCTAGAATTAGTAGGCCATGTTAATAAATGTATAGAGTCTACAGTAAGGAAGGTGACAGTCTCCTAAACTACCTGGGAAAATCAGAGCTCAGTTTCTATTTTAGAAACCATTTGTCAAGAGATATACTGATAACCTACAACATGACCAGAAACCAGACACCAGAGATCTTAAAATCATGTGTAATAGCAATTCACCAAGAAACAAACTCTAAGATGGAGATTTCTGTATAGGGAGTTTAGTAGGGAGTGCTCTCGGGAACCACACCTGTGAGGGAGCGGAGCAAGCTTCTGTGGACAGAGGGAGAACTGTGTTGCCGTTGCAGTGAAAGTTCCAGCCAAGCCTCTGGTGCTGTCATGGCCCTTCAGAGTTCCTGAACCAGGGATGAACCTCTGTACCCCATATCAACTAACCACTGAATGTGAGCTGCTCCCACAGAGAAGGCAGGGTAGCTCCTTTTGGCCAAGGGCAGTTACTGGGAAGGAACTTGGGTAGGAGCCATCAGGAAACAACACTCCTGGCAGCTGGGAGTGAGTGCTTGGTTCTAGAGCAGGCTCTGGGCATCACACCATCAGCTACAGTCCACCCCTTGTGAGGCACACAGCTACCTGTTTTATATCATAGCTTCTTGGAACAGTTTATCCTGTCTCCTGGATTCTGGTTGTCTCTTTTCCTGGGAAAACTCAGACAAGAGGAAGTTTAGTGAGACCCACTGTAGACAGGACAGAGGCAGGTGGCACTCATAACCTCCTTCCCCAACTACCTATTCTAGAATCCCTTCACCAGCATCTAGCACCTATGCTGGACTCTGTGGCTCATCTGGCTTCATGAACCAGACTCTCACCCCTGAAGGGTCTGAATGTCTGGTTGCCATGCCCTTCTCTGGCCTCTCTGTGTTACAGGGACTTGCTTCACAGGCTATTGTGGTTCTCAGTTTACCACCAAAATTGGGCAGGAAAGAACAAGAGACTCCCCAGCACCTTGGTGCCAAGTATACTCTTTCCTGCCCTTTGTTTGGTGCCACAACATTTCTACTTCCTCCCAATGACAAAATTCCCTTAACCCTGCTAGGGCAGTGACTTTGTCCCTTATTTACCAGTCTTTCAGCTTAAATAAGCAGCCCAAAGAGACTGGGTGACACCATAGCCTTAAGTTGAATGTGACTTCCTGTGTCGCCTAGTGAAGATATTTCCCCTCTAGAAACGAGGATTTCTAGGTCCACAGAGCCTAGTGGTGTGGAGACAGGGAGCACAGATTCCTCAAGTGGGTCCCAGGGAATCATGGTAAGTAGTGACACTCCTACTTCTACCTCTTGGTCCCCACACCCATTCATTCAATCTACTAGGAACATAGCATCATTACATGGTCATTGACTTAAGGTTCATGCTGCACCCTGGAGGATGTCCCAGGCTCACAGACATTATCTCTGGACTGGTGCCAGAATCTCTGCTGTGCTTTCAAAGGTTACCCTTCACTTTATCTGGTGGCAGTATCCAGAGATGCAGTATGTTGTAAACCCAAAGGATCCTACGGTCTTCTACCCACTGCCATACTTCCTTTGCTGTAAAGCAATTCTCTTGAATCATGTGATTCAATGTTATATGGGATCCTGGGTTGGTGGATCCATAAGCCATTAGATATGGTACAAGCTGAGGTCCAGCAGGTGGAAAAAAATAAACCTACATCTAGAATTTCTGTCAATCCAAATAAAAACAAATCATTTCCCCTTCCAGAATGAAAGGGGTTCAATGTAATCAACTCGTCAAAGTGTCCAGTTGATCTCCTTGAGGATGGTGCCATATTGGTATATCAGCATTAGTCTCTGCTGCTGGCAGGGCAGGCATTGGACAATAGGAGTATCTTTGATAAATAAGGAGCCGGTACTATTGGTGCCACATGTAGCCTCTATCCCTGCCCCCATGGTGTTTCCCTATTCGTGCCAGCATGAGGATGGTCCGTGACAGAGGCTAATTGACATCATGGCATCAACTATCTGAGTCATTCTGTCTACTTCGTGCCTCTTCCAGGTGCACACTCTCTACTGGGTGGTGATATGTGATACAAAGATCTTCATACTCCACGGCCCCTCCCATAGTTTCATCCATAGGCTTCTTCCATGGACCTTCTTATCACTTCTCATTTCTCCTTTCAGGACTATGGCCAAAAACTCAGTTATCCAGTGCTTCCCAAGAAGCCACTTATGTTCTACTTCAGGCCATTTCTCTTTCTCTACAAAACTGATGGCCAAGGGCACTGCCTGGGGCTCTGCCTGCTGGGAGGCTTTACCCTCTCTGCTGGCTTTCAGGGACACCCCAGAGTGATACTATAGTGGAGCAGTGGTTTGTTTCCAGCTTATATCTATATGTAAAGTCAACACGTCCATGAATAGAGCTTGCTTTTCTTTTTTCTACTCTATCAGTTAGTCTTCAGGGACCTCACCCATGGAGCCCCTTGTGGTAGCTGAACAACAAAGGTGGGTGACATGGGGGGTTCATGTCTCCTTGGGCAGCCTCCTGGCATCCTCTGGTTCCATCATGCCAGGTCCCAGGTTCCAAGTTAACGCCAATCTTATCACTTGGTGTTTGTATGTGAACCCATACAAACAGGTCATGATGAACAATTCTGGCTTCATGGTCACTTAAAGTCTCATGGTCAATGGCTTCCATTTTTACCCTTGCCCAGTAGCATGCTAAGAGCTATTTTTTGAATGTCTAATTCTCCACTGCAGACGACATGGCCTTGTTCCAGAACCCTAAGCGTCTACACGGTAATTTTCCTTTTGGAACTCATCATAACTCCACACAGCTTCCTTTCCTACCACAAACCTGTAGCACCTTACAGTCTGCCCAGTCAGGTGTTTACACAGCAGGGCTGTTTGCACAGCAACCTGGATTGGCTACAGGGCTCTTTCCCACAGAGGTAGGAGTCTTCCATGTCATGCAGTAAATGGGTTGGAGCTGATTTCCCTAGTGAGGAGTACACTGCCTGCAGAATCCAAAGAGCTCCGCTAGGTATTGTGCTTCCTTCTTAGTGGTGGAAACTTCAAGATGCAATAGTCTGCCTTTACTTTGGAAGAGAGTCCTGGCATGCCCCCAGAATGCCCACTTGCTAACAACCTCACTGAGGAGGTGGCTCCCCAAATCTTTGTTGGGTTTAACTCCCCGTCGCCGGAGCACATGTGTCTCACCAAGGCTTCCAACTTCCTCGCGGCCTCACGCTCCTCCAGTTTTATTGACGTGATTTCACCAATCCCACAGATTAGTGAGATGTTATACAGTTTGTCTGACAGTTCGAGGTCTTGGGACTGTACTATACTATGTTGGAGGACAGAAGCATTAAGCCCTGGCGAAAGACCTCAAGTGTGTACAGATTTGCACCCCACAAGAGTGTGAACTGCTCTGGCCCTCTTTCCTGATGGAGGTCCGTGTGCACATGCCCTGCTGTGCTCACAGTTATCTCTCCCTGCTCTGGCAAAATCACGGCGTCTGCAGCTGGGGGCAACTACTTGCTCAAATTATGGTAGCCCGCTCTCATCCTCCAAGACCCAGCTCATCTTCGGAGCCTCCAGCTGGTGAATAAAACGGTAAAATGGTGAGGACCAAGCACTCCTGCAGTCTTTAGGATTAAAGGGGACACCAATCTCTGCCCTTTTCCAGTGGGGATGCAAGATTGTTTTTCACTCTTTTTTTTAACATTTATTTATTTATTAATTTCTTTTAATGTTTTATTTATTTCTAGGAGACAGAGAGAGACAGCGTGAGCAGGGGAGGGTCAGAGAGAGAGGGAGTCACAGACTCTGAAACTGGCTCCAGGCTCTGGGCTGGCAGTCAGCACAGAGCCAGACGCGGGGCTCGAACCCATGAACCGTGAGATCATGACCTAAGGAAAGTCGGACGCTTAACCGACGAAGCCACCCAGGTGCCCCAACATTTATTTATTTTTGAGAGAGAAAAACAGACAGAGTGTGAGCAGGGGAGGGGTAGAGAGAGAGGGAGACACAGAATCCGAAGCAGGCTCCAGGCTCTGAGCTGTCAGCACAGAGTCTGACTCAGGGCTTGAACCCACAAACTGAGAGATCATGACCCGAGTTGAAGCTGGATGCCCAAAGGACTGAGCCACCCAGGTGCCCCATGTTTATCACCTTCTATCTTAGCTGGAAGTAGGGATGGAAGAGTTTCAAATACTTCCGCTTGGCCTTCCCAATAGGATACCTTGTGGGACACTGGGTGACAGTTCCCCATTGTGGCTCAGTGGGTGCTGTGGACCCATGTGAGTCAGCGCTGGGCCAGGAGTGTGTGCATAACCTGACCCCACACACACCCACTCTAACGGTGCCCATGATGATGGCAGGTGCCCGTTTACCAGTGTTAACTCTGGGCATTGCCATTCTTCAGTATATGAACCCTAACAGGACTGGGGCACTCATCGCTGACCCCCAGTTGCCGTGGTGATGTAGGGTCCTTCCTTCCAGGGACCTACTCTCATCTTTGGTCAGTAGATTCTGGGCCTGCAATACGGCTCAGATCTGGAAACCAGACAAGGGATCACGGGGTTTTTTTTGTGTGCTTACGTTTGCTTGTTTTTCTTGCTTTTGCTGTTATTTTTGTTTAAACTGGGAAAGCCACTTTTAGCCTCCTGATCACGCATCTTGGATTTGTTTTTTTTTATTTTGTCTGTATTGAGCGGTACTCTTCTAAGCCGCCCTGAGGGCAAGGGTGACCAATTTATCCTAGTTTGTGCAGGACTTTCTTGGTGTTAGTGCTGGAAGTTCCTTGTCCCAGAACCCCCTGCCTCCTGAACAAAGAAGCAGTTGATCACCCTCCCCCAGGGGACATGGTGTTCTTTAGCCTCGCCCATCAATCTGCAGGTCAGGCCCACCTGGCCTCCCCTCTGACCTCACTGCTCATCGTGACTGTCCTGCCTCCCTTGCATCTGACAGATAAGCACCACCACCTGCCTCTGCCCTCTCCTTGGATCCGAACTGCCAGCAGGGAGCCCAGGCTTGTGACATCTGACATCACCTACAGCCACGCCCAGTCCACAGACAACACCCCAAGTGGGCTTCTCCCCTGCTGCTGGTGCCTCCTCACCAGCATAGCTGTCCCTGATTTGGTAAGTGGCCTGTCACCCAGGCCTTTCTGTGGACCATAGCCAGCTGGTGGACTTTCCGGCCTTACACAGAATAGCCACTCTAGCATGCTCCCTCCTCAGACTTGTGGGCCCCTCTCCTGCCTGATGCCATTGTAATTCTGGCATTTCTACTCTACACAGCCTGGGCCATATCTCCTTCCAAGCTTCGAAGAACTACATGAGCCACGAGTTAGGATCGGCTTCCAAGGTCCTTGTCAGGGTGGGAAATCCTATACTGAGGGAGAGGCTCCCATTCTGATAGCTTTGCCTTCTGTCCCCCATTCAGCACCCCCAATTTGCCATGCATGCACCCCTGGGCCCTGCTAGCATGTGTGGTGGGTCCTATACCTCCCGTGGCATTGACCTCCTCTCCTCCTCGAGAAGACCTCCACTTCGCTGGCCGATTTGTAGAGTGACTTAGCCCCAGTTATTGGTCCAGTGTCCCAGAGGGGGATGGAGATAGATCCTGAACTGGCAGATGCCATGGGAAGTGGAGTTCTCTGCATCATCTGCGAGCAAGGGGTGGGAAGCACTAGACTTCAAGGTCAGGGAGAGGGTCACTTCAGCAGGCTGGGGGCTCAGCAGGTCTGGGGTTCTCAAGTTATTGACCCAGATGCTCTCATCGCAAGTCCTAAGGTCCCATTCATTCCCTCCCACGCAGGGCCATGGCCTTGGCATAGCCAACTCACTTGGGTGAGAGTTCAGAATGTCCTCTTGTCTGAGCTCCACTTAGGGTCCAGAACCTCAGCGCTCTCCGGTCTCCAGCTGCTGGAGAAGTGACTCTCCTCATATGTAACCAGGGAAGACCACCGGCTACTACACGTTGCCTTCAATTGGTAATTAATCACCCATAGCCTTTTACGGTTTTGTTTTGTTTTGTTTTGTTTTGTTTTGTTCTGATCCGAGGATTGCACTCAGCCCAAGTCATACACTCCCCTTGTCTTTATAATTACTAATTTCCTCAGTTTCCTGAAATATGCAAACTGCCAGGCATTTCCTTCCACCTGGACCCAGTCCCAGTTTCTTCAGGTGGGTGGGAGGGAGTCGCTACAATTGTACCATCATCCACCCCCCGCCCCGGGCCGGGAGCCCTCAGTGGGGTGTCCACCACCAGCAATAGCATTCTTACTATCTGCTGGCTAGCAGGGAGCCCATTCTACAGTCCTCTTTGGAGTCTCTTCCTCAGCCCTCTCCTACTTCGGATCATCTTTGGTTCAGTTCTGGGGACTCTGCCGCAGAGATCGTGAGCAAGAAGTGTCCCTGGATGGACTCCATTGGGGACTGAAAAATGCAGGACTGGGCAGAGGGAGAGGCTGAACTGCACACAGTGGACCAGAGCCTTAGCCCACCACATGGGGGTTCTAGAACTGGAAATGACTTTTCAGAGATTCATCTCCAGATCATTGGCTATGGCTTGTCCCCAGCAAGGGCAAAACCTTGGGCAAGTCAGTCCCTGCTGCCCAGGGCTATGCCTGAGCAGGGACCAGCCGCAAGCCAGCTGCAGGTGGCCACCTTGGCTTCGGAGAATAAGCTCCTTGGTGCCAAAGGAGAGTTCAAGTGTTGCATGTCTGGACCCACCACTCAAGCCGGGTGAGAGAAAGCTAAAGGAACAAAGACGTGGAAAGAGAAGGTTCCAGGGACATGATGTCATGTTCAGAGCTCTGAACGTCTTCCCTGTGCTCCGGGAAGCAGGTCCCTCTGTTGGGCTTCCTGGACCTGCCCATCAACCGTGGGTGATCATTGGAAGACAAACTTTGCCTCAATCAAGGGATGACCCTTGGGCAGTTCTGACTCTTGGGGAGCTAGGGTGGGGCAAACTCTGGGAGCACTGAGCTCCCCATCTCGAAAGTATTCAAGCAGAGACTATTCCACCCACTGCAGAAGCTGTTGCGTGAGAGATCTGAACATCGGAGTGAGACAAAATCCAACCATCTTTATGAGCACTTCATTCCAATCTTGACCTTTGGAGACTCAGGGACAATTACTTCCTGAAGAGCATAGCAAATAAATTCTGAGGAGCTCTGCTCTCAAGCGTCCGTGGCAATGCCCCTTGTCTGCATCTTATTTTATTTTAGGGGCTCCAAGTGAGATGCTGGCTGGGGCTGGAGAGAGAGACAACAGGGTGGGTGGATTGGATGCCCGTGCAGGCGAGCCGTGGAGTCCATGGTGACGCAGGCTGTCCTCCAGAAGGAACCCTGCGCGCTCGCCGCGCCAAGCCTCCGGCTGTCACCGCGTGGCCCTCCAGCTGGAACGTGCGGCCGCCAAATCTGTGCCCAAAAGGGTGCACGTCCCTCTGTGTGTACACAGACACGCACACAAGCTCTTCCCAACACAAATATATATTTAAGATTTACTGTTCTGGAAAACCTAGTGAATAATGTAAATGATGAAAGCCTGCGTCTGGCAGAAAATATTGTTCGGGCTGCCTCATTGAAATTCAGCCTCTCATGCACACTTGGTAATACACACGCCGTATGAATTATGGATTCTGGGCTTTATCTCTCACACGACACATGAATGTTTGATAAAGATTGTTTCCAATATTATATTTTGTCAAAATGCTCATCTAAAATTCAGTCAAAAAATGCTTTCCGGTAATTATGCACTGACTTCACGGGGGGCAGGGAAAGGGAGGGAGAGAGTGCCCCTTGGCGGGGTCATTGCTGGGCGTGCGTGCGTGTGTTTGTGCGTGTGTGTGTGGCTGCCTTTACCCCGGGTGTTTTTGCTGAAGGGGAGAAGAGAGACTGACAGCGTTGGCGCTGAAGTTCTTTATTCCTCCAGCACACCCTCATTACAGAAGCAGCTACAATGAGGTCTACCCTGCGCCTTGCAGACACTTGGTGGCTGCTTTTGCTTCCTCAGATATATTTAAACTCACTGCTGTCTCACTGGCAACATGGCCTGAGCCTGGCCTCCCGGCAGCTCGAGCTCCCTGGAGCCTCAGGCTAATCTGTTCCAACGCACTTTCCTGAGCCCCCACCCTCAGCCCCACACTCCACCTTCCTTCAGTGGCTCTTACTCTTCCAGCAGAGATGGCAACACCCTAGTGCCTGGACTGCCAACCCCACTCCCGCTGCACTGCAGACCCCGCTCGTGACGCGTCACTCCCCCAAGCTCCGCCTCAGGATCCTTCTTAACACACGCTTCAGGCAGCCACCGGCAATCAGGTGGGGAGGATGTATACAAGGGTCTCTATTTGTCCTCACTATACCACAAGGTAAAGGTCAGCCTCTGGAGCGTGGCCGTTGATGGCCTTCCCAAAGCCTATCTTCCAGTGTCCTCTCCAGCCATTCCAGCTGCCCCCTTTCCAAGGTCTCTAGTCCCCACATGATGCCTTTGTGCCTGCTTTGCCATCTGTCCCCAGGGCTCTCCATCTCCCTGCCTCCTCGGCAAACTCCTACTCATGCTTCAAGACCCCTGTAAAGCCTTCTTTCCCTCCCCCGGTCATGGAGACTGCATCTTCCGTGATTTCAGGCACCCTCTCTGTTTATCTGTCTCCAAACATCACAGGGTGTGATACCCCCAGGGAAGTTTACTAACAGGGAGTGACTTAGCAGCTGCGTGGGGAGTCACAGTGCAAAGGAAATGCAGGCTCTGAGCTCACAAATGGCCCTGGCCTTCCCGTATCATAACACAGATAGGCTCCCCCTTTCCCTGCCCCAGAACTGAGGAAATCATTATGTGCTTGGTAGCTATGGATTTCAGAAAAGGCAAGAAAGGAGATTATCCGTGAAGGGCTGACCCCACCGCCATCACGGAAGTGTTCCTTTCCTCTGTGGGGGCCCGACCCCAGGACCCACCCCCCCGACTCCAGTGTCAGCTTCGATGCTTCCCTCTCCCTCTGCACTCACTACCCACCACGAACAGGAAGTCCACAGCCCAGGCATCCTCTGAATCTGTCCCATTTCTCTGCATCTCCATAGCCCCGCTATGCAGTAGGCTGCCCACAGCAGTCCTCACGAAGCCCGGAGCAGGGCCCTCAGCCCGAGGTCTCCCTGCCTCCTTCACCCTTTGTCCGACCCATTCGCCATCCCCAGCCAGCATAAGCTTTCTGATCATCTTGCTCCTTGCAAAGAACCATTTGGTATTTCTCCATTTCTCTCGGGTAAAGTCCAAAGCTCCTTCTGTGGCTTGAAGGGAAGGATTAGTATTCATCATACTGAATGATCCGTAAGGCTTGGGCGTCCACCCATCAGAAGAGATGCAGGGAAAGAACCACAAAGGCCAAGCACTGAGGATTAGAAGAAGATGGGCGGGAGCAGAGGGTCTGGGGCCAGGTCCTGTCCTGACCACGTTCTGCACCCCATCTCCACCCCCCACCCTCACTCCCCGTCCTCCAGCCACTCACTTCTCTCCCGTCCGTGCCACTGCTCTGCCATCAGGGTTTCGTGGTCCCTCACCCCGCCGCGGAGATCTGGGTGCAAAATAGGTGGTTTAAAAATATGTCCTGGATTTAATGGAAGGCTGAGAAAGGCAGTGGCCCCAGGGGCCCCTCAGGAAAGGCCACGGTGGCAGCGGGCGAAGCTCCCTGCGTACCAGGCAGACGTGTGAGCTGAGGCTGACGGATGCGGCATCGGGAGTGGGGTAGCCACAAGGAGGGGCGCTGACAGCTCCTAAGCCAAGTGCTGAGCAAACACTGTTCCATCACCATTGAATATTTCAATAGAACTCCGGTGTAAGAATTACAGCCCCGGAGTTCAGTGCTTCCCAGGGGAGCTGGGAGCAGAAGGTACGCCGACAGGGAAAATCCCTGTGAGAATCCCCGGATAGGTTTGTTGTGTACTCTGTGCGTGTCTACAGCCTTCCTCTCTCTTCCACAAACACTGCCTGCTGCCAACTCTTTGCCAGGTACTGGGTTGGGAACTGGGAGGGGGTGGGGCTAGGGGTGGGGGCTCAGATGAAGACGATAAGCCTGAGCTTTCAAGGCTCTCTCTCTGTCTCTCTGTCTCTCTGTCTCTCTCTCTCTCCTTCCGGTGGGCGAGTCAGATTAGCAAGCAGGCATGTGCTGAGGGGCAGGAGAGATGGCCGGGCTGGGCTAAGAACCCACAGGTGGAGAATTTAATCAAGATGGGGCTTGTCAGGAAAGCTTCTAAAAGAAGGGGCAAGGGCTAAGTCCTTAAGGACATGTAAGAGTTTGCCAAGGATGGGTTTAGGGAAGGGGTTGAGAGGAGTTGGGGGCATCCAGAGTAACTGGGGAGTTGAGAAATCTGCAGGAAGTTCAACCAGACCAAAGCTGGAGGCCGTTTGAAAGGCTTTATATGTTGAGATCAGGAATTTAGACACTGCCCTGAGCTTCCAAGAGGGCAGTGTGCATACACACCACAGAGGGAGTCCAAGCCAGGGCTGGACCTTGAACTAGGTGTCTGCTTTGCAACAGTTTCTTGTCCAGTCTTCAAGATGGCCGCTCATTTTTGTGCATGCCACTACCCCCAAAGAGAGACAGAAGTCCTCTACTCATTGAGTCTAGGCGGCCTGTGGCTTTTCTGACCAATGGAATTAAGAGGAAGTGAGGCTATGCCAGGTCAAAGCTCTACAAGGACTGGAAGCTTCCACTTCCTTCTTGGTATGCTTGCCCAGAGGGAAGCCAACAAGCATGTAAGAAATGTGATGACCGTGAGGCAGCCATGCTGTGAGGAATCCCCCAGGAGCCGCTGAAGAGGTCTCATGGGGAGGGAATAATGCCAAGCAGAGCTGGCACAGTGTAAATACAGCCATATCATCAAAGGAGCCATCCTGGACAGTCTGACTCCAGAAAACTTCACAGAGGCCGTGGACAACTAGCTTTAGTCCACAGCCTTTGCCTGCTGAAGTCTCAGACATGGAGAAGATACCAGGAATTTCTGCTGTGCCCTGGCAGGATTCCTGAACCAAAAGACTGTGAAAATAATAAAATGGATGTGGTTTTGTGTTTCCTGTTCTAAGTTTCAGAGTGGTTTGTTATCTGCGGTAGATCACTGAATTGCCCACCCAGTTAGAACGGTAGGCATGCGTTCAATGGCAAGGAACAGAAAACACATCTCCAATGGTTCAAACAAACAAGTAGGGAGCATTTCCTTGCACACACACAAAACAAAAACAGATACTCAGAGGAAAGTGGCTGCTTAAACTCTCCATGAAATCAGAGCCAACATCTTTAAAATTCTCTTGGCTTTTCCCTCAAGGTAACAAAATAGCTGCTGCAGCTCCAGGTATCATGTTCTCATTCCAAGCAGGAAGAAGGCAGAAGGGGAAGGGGCGAAGCCAGCCATTTTACCCCCTCTTTATTAAGACAGCCAAAGTGTTTCCAGAACAATAACCAGCAGACTTGCGCTTAGGTCTCTTTGGACTTAGGTCATATATATGGCCTCTCCCAGCTGCAAAAGAGGCAGAGAGAGGGGGGCAGGTAATGAGATTATTCCGAGTGGCAGAGACTATGATCCATTTACACTGCCACCCCAAACAAAATTGGGGTTCCATTAAGCTAAAGAAAGGGAGAACAAATATTGGATAGGCAGGCGGCCAAGTTCATCTTATCAGTGACTTCTTTTCCTTTAACTGCTTTATTGAGGTTTCGCTGACATGCAATAAACTATATGCCATATTCAAGGTGTGTGATTTGATAAGCTTTGACATATGTTTAGCTCATGAGGCCATTACCACAATTAAGACAGTAAACATATCCACCACACCCAAGTTTTTCCTGCACCCCTCTTCAATCCCCTACTCCTGTCCCTTGACTCTGTCCCTGGGGAAGCACTGATGTGCTTTCTATCACCGCAGATCAACTTCCCTTCTCTACAGCTTCCACAACTGGGTCACACAGCATGTCATCTTCTGTCTGGTTTCCTTCACTCCGCAAAATTCTTTGGAGAGTCACCAGTGTTTTTGTGGGTATCAAACATTCATTCCTTTTTATCGACGAGTAGTATTTCATTGTATGCATATGCCACATGACCACCCTTCGCTGATCAGTGGGCATTTGCATGCTGGGCTATTACAAACACCGCTGCTATGAACACTCGTGTATGAGTCTCTGTGTACGAACACACACTTTCTTTTTTCTTGGCTGAATCCCTAGAAGTGCACGGGCTGGATCACATGATATGTGTATGTTTACATCTTGGTTGAGCTGCCAGCCTGTTTTCCAAAGTGGTTGTACCATTTCACGCCTCCAGAGTGTATTCCCAACACGTGTGAGAACTTAGCTCTTCCGCACCTTTGCCAATACTGGGTATGGCCGTTCTTTCCCAGCATCTTGATTCCCCTAAGGGCTTTGGTCCAGGGCACATTTGAAGAAATCCTCTGCGGCCCCAGTGCCATCAAAACACCAAGGAAAGGAAAAGGAACAAATGCATTTCCAAAAATTGACTTTCGTGTGCAAGGCACTTTCAGGTCTACTACCTCATTCAACTCTAGCCACAAGGAGTGGTGGCTATTCCTTTTGCCCCCCTGCCTGGCAAACAAGGAGTGGGCTCTGAGAAGCCTCTGGTCATCCTGCTAGGTCTGTCCCAACTCCAGAGCCCTTTCTTCTCTCCTATTTTTCTTGGACCCACTCCGTCTCCAAAGATGACTTCCTTCTAGAAGGCTAAAGAGAGGTGCCTGTCAGGATAGGGGAGAAGGAGAGCTGGGTTTGGGATAAGAGGCTTCCCTCAAATGAGCATCAAGATCAGACCAGGGTGGAGGTCAGGAATGACTTCCCAAAGTAGGTAAATGTTAAGCCAGCTTTTCAGGAAGCAGGAAGGAAAGGTGAGAAAGCAAATCCAAGAGGTAGAAACAATATGGCAAATCGCCAGAGACGTGGAACATGGTAACGTGTTCAAGGAAACCCAAGTCACTTGATGATGAAGGCAAAGATGTACACAGGCAGCACCAGAACCAGAGGTGGTGCTCGGGAGGCTGGCAAGGCCCAGGGCGTGAGGGTCATGGGGGAAAAGCCAAGATAGCTGACCTTGATCCTAAAAGCCACGGGAAGCCATTAAAGGTGTTAAGCAGAGGAATGAAATGGCATGCCTGTGCTTTAGAACATTCCCTGGAGAGGATATATTGGACGGGGCTCTCTTAGGGCAGGAAGGCCATGGAGTGGGACATTTCAAATTTCAAGGGATGAACAGAGACTGATAGCACCCAGAACTGAAATTCCTCCGGGACACCCAAGAGAAAACGTCTAGAAAGCAGGAACAGAGGTCTTCCCTGAGCTGCAGAGAGAATGTGAGGAGTCCTCAGCATGTAAGTGGTCACTTATGCTACATGTGTGCTGAGGTCACCAAGAACCTTGCATAAAACTGACATGTATCAGGTAAGCAGAAGAAGACATGTTTGCAAAGGTCACTGGGAAGAAATGGTCAGACAAACAGGAGGCAGCAGCGGAGAGAGGGTGTCAGAAAAGAGAGAATGGTCAACACTGGCCAAAGTCACAAGCAGTCGGGAGAGGTAAGCACAGACGAGGGCCCATTGCTTTGGCTCTGAGGAAGGTCACGGAAGGCCTCAACGAGAGCACTTGAAGTGTGCCGTCAAGGTGGGAGCCAGGTGTGGTCCCTGAGGAGCAATCCTGTGGTCTGGAACCAGGAAGGCACTCCCCGGAAGCCTTAGAAGCAAGACATCCCTCATCTGCTGGGTGTGGGGGCGTCCTGAACTAGGTGGAAGGACCTCAAGGTGGAAGAAACCGGAGAGTGAGTATAAGCCGTTAGTAAAGACCCAAATGAGCAAACGGAGTGGATAAAAAACAGGACACGGAGAATATGACACAGAGCAGAGCGCCTTTCTGGAGAAGGAGGGGAGGGGAGCCCCAAGGGAGGAGGGGTCAGCCTTTGAAGGAGGGGAGGTGAATGGGAAGGAAAGGAGAGTGGCTTTTGATGGAAATACATTTGTATGGGGTTGGGCAAAAAGTAAAGAAATTAAGTAGATAAACCACCAGCTAACCCAATCAAGAAACAAAAGACAAAAGCTCCTAATTAGAAATGAGGATGAAGAAATAACTACATCCAGAAGACATTAAAGGAATTATAACAGATTACTCAGTCCGCTGTTTTGAAAATACATTTGAACACAGGGACAAAACGGGTGATTCTCTAGAAACATAACCGATGAAAATTAACCTCAGAAAAGATAGGAAATCTAAACAGTCTAATTACCAGAGGAGAAATTGAGAATGTTGTCAAAGAGACACTATCCATTAAGGTACTAGACCCAGAAAGTTTTCCAGGTAAAATCTATAACAATTTCAAGAAACGTATCACTGCAGTGCCATTTAAACTGCTCTTGCACATGGTAGGGAGGGGGAGGGGGAGGAGGACTTCAAAATGAATCTAAGAATCCGGTGTAACAATGAAAGCAAAATCCCAAAAAGATAGAACAGTAACAACAAACCTATGTTCCTGTCTTGAAGACAATCTAAGTGCAAAATTCTAAATAAAAGACTAGCAAGTAGAACACAGATGTATTTTTAAAGGATAGTATGTGACCATCCTGTAGAGTTTATTCTAGTAAGGCAAGGATGGTTCTCTATGAAGAAAATCAATTAACATGATTCACATATTGAAGTCCCACTAGAAGACCTTATAATTCTTCATATATACCAGGAAGTAGTTGATAAACATTCAACTTTGATTCTTGATTTAAAACTCTTACTAAAATAGGACCTACAGAATTTCCTTAATATGAATATATATATTCATGTATATATTCAAATGTGTTCAAATGTGTGTATATATATATATATATATATATATATATATATATCAAGTCATAAGTCAAGCCAAAACTCTATCATTTCGGAGGGCGAACCACTGGAATCTTTCCCAAGAGAATCAAGAACAAGCAAAGACTGATGTTGTCATTCGCAGCATTGTGCAAGTCTTCACCCCTCCCCGTGCTCACGTCATTCACCATGTGATTTTTGCAGTTTCTCCTCCTAAAGACAGGGCGTCTTTCCCACCCCATCGCTGGTTAGCTTGACTGTGGGGTTTGTTTTGGCTGGTGGAGAGTGGGGAGAAATGACGGTGTGCCAGGGCTGAGCGCTGACTTAAGAATCATCATGTGTTTCTACATACCACACTCGGGTTTCCATCACCAACACAGGAGAGGACGCAACACTTGGCTAGCTGGTCAGGGAGGATGAGAAAGGCGTGGAGCAGACCTGGAGGTAGTCGAGCCCAAGGTGGATCAGCGCACCTGCAGTTGACCTGCAGACACATGAACAAGGAAAATGATTGTTTCCAACCACGGAGCTTTGAGCCATTTGCTAGGTAACATTATTGTAACGATAGGTTCCTGATACACCCAGTGTGAGCCCTCATGCTAAACATTGTTATTGACCAACTAGCCAATGCACCTAAATAAAAGGAAGAATGAAGAGGTGGTACTTTGAAAAGAGGATGCAAAATTATCATCATTTATCAATCATCTGATTGTATGCTTTTAAAACACAGGGGAGGGGTGCCTGGGTGGCCCAGTTGGTTAAGCATCTGATTTTGGCTCAGGTCATGATCTCACAGTTTGTGGGTTCGAGCTCCACATCGGGCTTTGTGCTGACAGTTCAGAGCCTGGAGCCTGCTTTGGATTCTGTGTCTTCCTCTCTCTCTCTGCTCCTCCCCCGGCCCACACTCTGTCTCTCTCTGTCTCTCAAAAACAGAAACAAAAAAAAAGACAGCACACACACACACTAAATGAACAGAATATAAGATCCAGAAATAGACCATAAACCCCTGGAGGACCGGTAATGATTGTTAGTGTTTACTGAGCACCTACTCTGTGCCAGGCATTGTTCTACATATTGGTAATTATCTCATTAGCCCTTACAACAACACTAAGTTATTATGCTCATTTTACAAATCTGGTAACCAAGGTACATAGACATTTCTGCAACTCATATATAATAAAGTTGACATTTTAGTTCATTAGGAGAAAGAAGCATCACTCAATAAATAATTTGAGGCTAGCTAGCCATCTGGAAAAATAATGTGGGCTTCTACGCCTTACACTAAAATTAACTCCACATAAATCAAATGAGAAAGAAAAAATTAAGCAATAAAAGAAAATATAAGAAAATGTTTAAAACTGTTGGAGTAGAGATGGCTTTTCTGAGGACAGCAGAAAATGCAGAAACCATTCAAATACTGATAATGGCGATTACATTTACACCGAAGGTTTCACCCTGGCAAGGGAGGGGAGTGGAGACAAATCCAGATTACAGTAATTGCGGCCAAGATGACAATGGGCTAATGTATGTAAAGAGATCTTGTAAATCACTAAGAAAGCCAACAAACAATCCAATGTAAAGAAAGGACAAGGGCATTAACATTTCACAGAAAAAAAATACAAATGACTTATAATTCCTCATAGTTTCACTTATAGAGAGTAAAACAACAATGCGGCAAATGTGTCACTTATCAAACTGATAAAGACTGAAAAGCTTGATAATGTATATTGCCCAAGAGCTCGTGAGAAAATGGGCGTGTCCTGCTGTTATGGAGTAATTGACATGTGAAGAAATCTTTCCAGTAAATGTTGTAAAATGTACATACCTTTAGAACCTGCAACTTACTTGTAGAAATTTATCCTGTAGACATACATCTGCATGGACATAAATACGTTTATACATAAGGATTCTGGTAACATTATTTGTAACAGCCAAAGCCCAGAAAACAATCTAAATGTCCATCACTAGGGAACTTGGTTCAATAACTAACAAATAATGATAAAGAATGAGGTAGAGGTATTGCTACTATGATTAAATTGTTTCCTAAAAATCAAGATGCATAGTATCAACTACCGTATCAGCTAGATGCTATCTATCCAGTAGAACGTTCTATGATGATGGAATGTTCTAGATCTGTGCTGTCCAGTACGGTAGCCACCAGCCACATGTGGCTAGCGATGCTTGATGCTTGACATGTGGTCATGTGACTGAGGAACTGGATTTCTAATTTTATTTTTTTTAATGTTTTATTTATTTCTAGGAGAGAGAGAGAGAGAGACAGCGTGAGCAGGGGAGGGTCAGAGAGAGAGGGAGTCACAGACTGAAACAGGCTCCAGGCTCTGAACTGGCAGTCAGCACAGAGCCCGACGCGGGGCTCGAACCCACGAACCGCGAGATCATGACCTAAGCGAAAGTCGGACGCTTAACCGACTAAGCCACCCAGGCGCCCCTGGATTTCTAATTTTAATTGTAATTAACGTTAATCTAAATTGAAACACGCACCTGTGACTATGGTGCTGGCTATCACAGGCTGCAAAATGCTACCGTTTACGCATGTGAACAATTGCCATTTCTAAAAACTCTATGGAAATGCGGTCGTCATTGCCCCTGCCGAGGAGAACTGGGGAATCTGGTGTCTCTGGGGACAAGAAGAGTCCTTTGTCCATTTAGACTTTTAATATTTGACTTGTTTCTGGCATGTGTAATGGCACACTTAATAGTAAACTAACTAACAAAAGTTCAAACAGGAAAAGTGAGGACATGCTTGAGCGAGCCTTGCTGTTTTTCCTCGAAATGCAAGCAGGAGTCACCCGTGAGGGAACTGGGGTCTTGTGGGCCACAGAGCCCCTCAAGAGACTTGGGCGTGTGGGTGAGAGGTTGAGGAGCGGGGAGGGGTGCTGAGTAACCACAACGAAGAAGTCTTGGGCTATAGGGAGGCTATTGTCGGAGCCGGAAGCCGGCATTCATGAGGGACGGAAGCCACACAGCTGACTGATTTTTTACAACAGCTAACGTGTAGACACTAAGTCAAACAATTAGCTGATTCCCAAGACACACGTAAATAGAAGAGCTGAGGAGAAAGCGATGGACTGGATTTGGAGATACGAGAAAGGTAGAATGGACAGAATGTGGCATCCAGCTCTGACGTGGGGACTGGGTGACAGGGACAAGCTTAGGATGGCTCCCCTCTCGGCTTGTTTGACTGAACTGATAATGAGGGCCACTGGGGAAATAAGGTTTATAGGAAGAGCAGGTTGAGGAGAAAGCTTCATTAAATTCAGTGTTGGCAGGTTGACCCAGGTGGAAGTTTCTAGAAGCCTCCAGATAGTTAGCTCTGAAACTAAGCAGGGAGGACTGGGCTGGAGAGATCCATCTGGGAGACAGCCAGAGACGGGTGATCAGGAGAACTGGCGGGCTCACCCGAGAAGAGGTGTGGTGAGGGACAGAGCCCCCACGGGTGCACGGGCCAAAGCAAAGGGCTAGGGAAGAGGAGCCGGCAAAGGACACCGAGGGCAGCATGGAGGGAGGCAGGAGGGAGAACCCGGGCGGACGGCCAGGGAGGTGGTAGTTTCAAGAAACAGGAAATGGTCTACAAGGCCGGATGCTGCAGAGAGTTCAGGGAAGATGGGGCCCTGCAAAGCCCACTGCACTTGGCAATCCGGAGGTCGTGCGGTGGCCTCGGTGAGAGCCATTTCAGGGAAGTCCTAATGAGGAGGAACACATGATTCTAGCAGGTTGAAGGGCTAATGGGAGAGGACAGTGGAGACCATGAGGGAGGCTCTTGTGTGTCTGGACACCTGGCTGGGGAAGGAAGCACACAAAGGAGTGGTATGTCGAGGGTGGGCTGAGTGGACGGCTGCTGGGTTTTAATGTTTGCTTTGTCACTTCAAGAGGAGAGAGAGTGGGATCATAGATAGTGGCGAAGGGCCCCTTAAGACACCAGACATAATGGAAGGAAGCGAGGTCTCTTGGGGACGCAGGGGAAGGTGGGCTCTGTGATACTCGGGTGGCTATGACCTGATCCAGAGATCTCTGAGAAGGAGAGGATGGGGGTCCGACTAGAAACCAGGGGTGGGGCAGAAGGATGGAACAGGTATTTGTGTTTGGTGGCCTCGGGGACATCAGAGGTATGGTCACGGGGATAGGGGAGGGCAAAGAGCGGTCTTAGGTAGAGTAGGGTGGGACCGAGGCCAGTAAAGATGACTGGCTTTGCTGAGGGCTCAGCTGAGACTGAGGCCGTGAGCGTGCAGGGCCCAGGAGTGCGGATGGAAAAGTCTGGCCTCCCCCAGCCGTTCGCAGCAGCCTCAGACTACTGCCAACATTGACTCATACCTGCCGGGGGGGAGCCCACTGTGGCCAGAGGAGCCAGGGAGAATATTGGCTAATGGTGTGGGTTTGGAGTCAGACAGACACACTGAGTCCACTCACAGCTGTGCAGCATTCAGCTGGTTCCTCTACCTCTCTGAGCCCCATTGGGGAAATGGGATCAATGTTTTCCATTTCACAGGTAAAGCACTGAGCCTAGATTTTGACATCCAGAATGCTCTCATTAAAGGTCAGCTGTATCACAGTTATTTTTTTTTTTAGTGTTTTTATTTATTTCTGAGACAGAGAGAGAGATAGCATGAGCAAGGGAGGGTCAGAGAGAGAGGGAGACACAGAAGCTGAAGCAGGCTCCAGGCTCTGAGCTAGCTGTCAGCACAGAGCCCGACGCGGGGCTCGAACCCACGAACTGTGAGATCACAACCCGAGCCGAAATTGGACGCTTAACCGACTGAGCCACCCAGGTGCCCCTGTATTAGAGTTAAAAGTATGGGTGTAACGATGCTGAGGGGCCCGGAGAGAGGGGTGGAAACAGTATTCCATGGAGTCTAGATAAGATAGCAAAGAGAAGGCGAGGCAATGCTTGGACCCAAATACCCCGCACTACCTTAGTCGACACAGCCATGCCCCATCTTTATGCCATGTCTCTGGCTGACTTTGTGTCACAAGGGCAGAGTTGAGTGATTGAGTAATTACAACAGNGGAAGGCGAGGCAATGCTTGGACCCAAATATCCCGCACTACCTGCTGTCGTAAATAAAGTTTTAGTCGACACAGCCATGCCCCATCTTTATGCCATGTCTCTGGCTGACTTTGTGTCACAAGGGCAGAGTTGAGTGATTGAGTAATTACAACAGAGGCTGTATGTCCTGCAAAGCTGAAAATATTTACTATCTGGCTCCTTAAGAATAAATTTGCAATGTTTGAGGATGGAAGGCTGGACAGAGTCAAACGAAGTAACTAACAAAAACAAAGCCAGGAAGAGACAATGAAAAGGTTTAACCCAAAAAATAAGACCAGAGAGGGGGCTCCTGTCTTGGTGTTGAGGCCTGAGATGAGCAAGGAGTTTGTGTCTACGGCGCTGGCCGGGTGAGGGCTCTGGAACTCTGGCCAAACCGGGAATTACTAGGCTCTCATGATAAATCCATGAATCCAGGCACTGGTGTGTCGATAGATAGACTTACCCATGTGAATGTGGGCAGGATCGACAGAGACTTTCAGTCACAAAACATGGTGCCCAGAACTCACCAGACCTGACTTCCTAAAAGCCACCCTCCCCTTCTTTGCAATCATAACTTCAATTTTGTTCAGAGCGACAACGTGCTTTACTCCTAGGGCTGAATCTTGATTTGTCTGGGCCAATCAAGTAATCATATTCCCTTTTGGCTGACCTTTACTTTTCAGACTGCCTGGTAGCTAGAAGTAGCCACCTAATGATTTCTGGCCAATAAGACGTCTCAGAAAATCAGCTCGGGGCTTCAGGGAATGCTTCTGCTTTTCTGATGGGAGAGGGGGGATTTAATGGTATTGACCTCCTTCTTTTCTTGCCTTAACACAGAGTTAATGCTTGGGGCTATGGCAGCCATTTTGTGACCATGAGGCAATAACTATGCTGGCATACGTGCAGTGTGGTGAGGATGTTGGAAAAGAAAGAGCCTGGCCTTGATACCATGATTAAAGGCTTGTCTACCTCCAGACTTTTAAAATGAGATATGGAAATGGTTTTATTGCTGAAAACATTCTTTCTTTTATTCAAAAGCACTTTTAATTGAAAGAAGGAAGAGACAGAAGTTCAGAAGCAACAGTTGGAAGCTGGGGAAACGGCATGCCGTGGGGTGAGGGAGAGGAAGCAGACAGAGGCTGCTATCAGCAGAGTGTATGTGCTCATACATTCACTCGCTATGTGTGAGTATACAGGAGACTGGAAAAGGAGTGGTTAAGAACAGACAGGAAGGGGCTGCCTGGGTGGCTAAGTCGGTTTAGTGTCTAACCCTTGATTTCAGTTCAGGTCATGATCTCACAGTTCATGAGATCGAGCCCCATGTCGAGCTCTGTGCTAATAGTGCAGAGACTGCTTGGGATTCTCACTCTCCCTCTCTCTCTGTCCCTGACCTGCTCATGCACTCTGGCTCTCAAAAATAAATAAACTTAGAAGAAGAAGAAGAAGAAGAAGAAGAAGAAGAAGAAGAAGAAGAAGAAGAAGAAGAAGAAGAAGAAGAAGAAGAAGAAGACAGGAGAAGGCTTTGGATGGTGGGTTGAGGAATTTAGGTTTTATTCTGTAGGCAATGGAAAAACTCACTAAAATTTCTTTGAAATCATATAGATCACAGGCTTGATGTAATTAATATTTGCTAAATTCTGTACCTTCAAATGTTCTCGAGACATTTACTTTTCTGTATTTTCTTGAAAAGGAAAAAATGGCAATGGATTTGCATTCTTCTTCTGGTTTTATCTTTTCTTCTAATTATAAAAGTGAAGTATATTTGGACAATTTAGGAAGCGGATAAGTAAATACAGGAAACTATTTTAGGTCTTTGCCTGGAGGGCTGATATTTCAGAAAATGAAGTAGCAGCAGGATGGGTTGATTGGAATTTGAGACAGAAAACACGAACGTTCATAGCTTCCCTGAGCCTCAGTTTTCCCATCTGTAAAATGAGCAGGTGAGACTGCAGCTAGGGAAGTCTTCATCCATCCCTGGTGGTAGCTCAGGGATGCCTGAGGCGAGAAGCTTCCCTGGGCTGTTAACACATACCCTGCAAGACACCCTGGGTCCCAGTGAGAGTCACAGTCAGTAAGAACAGCTCTCAGCCATCCATCTTCTCCGGGTTCACACAGGTTGATCCCTCGCGTCACAGATGTGCATGATGGGCTTGGAGGGGATGCAGTGATGATGGCCAGCCCTGGGCTGTCACGTCTCAGACATCAGTATCCATGTCCAGTGCTCACTTCACCTCCCCAGCCGGCACCGTCTCCCAACAAGCTAGATCTCACTGCCTTCGGTTGCTTGACAGTTCTGTTCCCCACACGCCTGGGAAAGGCAGGGGGCTGGAATCAGGGTCGGTATGGAGGTCTGGCACCGCAGTCCCCGGGACCAGAGCAGGGAACGCCACAGTCCCTCCACCCGGCGGTGACCAGGTCCTCACTCCCTGGTGTGGCTGCGTGTCCGTCCAATGACTGAAATGACCAGCTTTTCCCACCAAGGCGCCCCTGGGGACCAAAGAATGCAGGGAATAGCTCTGAGTTGCTGTGTCTAGTGTTAAACATCAGCGGTTTCCCTCCTCTGGAGGCACCCTCAGGGGCAAAAGAGAGCAAATTGCTTATTAGCTTCTGCGTGCACGCGCCGCCGAGGAACGAGTTGCATGTCGTCACGAGGCACCTTCAGCGTCGTTTCTGCACCAGAGCGCACCTGCATGCTGTACCGGCCGTGGCCGGGCACCGCTAACCCCCGTGGTGCTGGGCTGGCTGTCACCCCCAATCAGCAAGAGCAGCTTTGGCGTGGAGGCTGCCGGGGCTTCTCCAGGAGGGAAGAAGAGTTCAGAAATGCAAGCGTGGACCTCCCACTGGCCTCCAGAGGTGGGTACGTTGGTTAGGTTCGGGCTGAGCAGGTCAGTCATTCGCGCCCAGGGAACGAGCTGCTACAGGTGACCCATCTCTGTCCCCGTTCCCGTGGGCACGGTGCCCTAGCTCATCTATTCTCGGCCCTTTATCTGCTCCCCATTAAGACATTCCACCCCTATCCAAAGACCCAGGGCACTCCACAGGGAGATGTCAGTGCCAGAGACTGAACAGTTCAGGTGTTTAGTGCTCACTGCTAGGACTGTCCTCAATATCTTTTACATACTGACGTGTTGGATGCTCACAGCAACCTCGTGAGATAGCAGCTCTTAGTGTCCCATTGTAAAGACAAGGAAACTGAGGCACGGAGCAGGGGTGCGGGAGGAGGAGGGCAAGCAACTTGTATACATAAGTGGCGACACTGGGGCCTGAACTTGGGCCTTAGCTTTGAGCTTGAGCTTTTAACTTTGCTCTCACCCGCTCCTGTGGTCCCTCCATGTCTGCCTCATCTTGCAGATGGGAAACTGAGACCCGAGAATCAGTCCAAGGTTACCTAGCTACACAGTCCCGGATGAGGCTCGGGTCATAGGCTTCCATCCAAGCTCCTTCCATTGCCCCATGACGTCACTTGCTTTCCCCAAGGCTCTTAGAGCAGCAAAACCACACAGATGGGAGTAACAGTCAGGTGTCTTCAGAGCCCCAGGGCCCCCAAACCTCCCCGAGCCTCACAGGAACTGATCTCCTTGGACCTCCAGCTTCACAAAGTGTCGGTAACAACAAATGTGCGTGCACTTCACAGTTTACAAAGCACCCAAGTCATCATATACCACTCAATGCTCATGACGATCCTGTAAAGTCAGTCTGACCCTGGCTTCCACGTCACAGCCAATGAAACTGAGATCTTCTCAGTGGGACAGGAACTGGCATGTCCCCGCCAGGGACCAAAGGCAGGCCA
>NW_027533256.1:1857075-1901170 GCF_008692635.1 Crocuta crocuta
GCTGAAAACATTCTTTCTTTTATTCAAAAGCACTTTTAATTGAAAGAAGGAAGAGACAGAAGTTCAGAAGCAACAGTTGGAAGCTGGGGAAACGGCATGCCGTGGGGTGAGGGAGAGGAAGCAGACAGAGGCTGCTATCAGCAGAGTGTATGTGCTCATACATTCACTCGCTATGTGTGAGTATACAGGAGACTGGAAAAGGAGTGGTTAAGAACAGACAGGAAGGGGCTGCCTGGGTGGCTAAGTCGGTTTAGTGTCTAACCCTTGATTTCAGTTCAGGTCATGATCTCACAGTTCATGAGATCGAGCCCCATGTCGAGCTCTGTGCTAATAGTGCAGAGACTGCTTGGGATTCTCACTCTCCCTCTCTCTCTGTCCCTGACCTGCTCATGCACTCTGGCTCTCAAAAATAAATAAACTTAGAAGAAGAAGAAGAAGAAGAAGAAGAAGAAGAAGAAGAAGAAGAAGAAGAAGAAGAAGAAGAAGAAGAAGAAGAAGAAGACAGGAGAAGGCTTTGGATGGTGGGTTGAGGAATTTAGGTTTTATTCTGTAGGCAATGGAAAAACTCACTAAAATTTCTTTGAAATCATATAGATCACAGGCTTGATGTAATTAATATTTGCTAAATTCTGTACCTTCAAATGTTCTCGAGACATTTACTTTTCTGTATTTTCTTGAAAAGGAAAAAATGGCAATGGATTTGCATTCTTCTTCTGGTTTTATCTTTTCTTCTAATTATAAAAGTGAAGTATATTTGGACAATTTAGGAAGCGGATAAGTAAATACAGGAAACTATTTTAGGTCTTTGCCTGGAGGGCTGATATTTCAGAAAATGAAGTAGCAGCAGGATGGGTTGATTGGAATTTGAGACAGAAAACACGAACGTTCATAGCTTCCCTGAGCCTCAGTTTTCCCATCTGTAAAATGAGCAGGTGAGACTGCAGCTAGGGAAGTCTTCATCCATCCCTGGTGGTAGCTCAGGGATGCCTGAGGCGAGAAGCTTCCCTGGGCTGTTAACACATACCCTGCAAGACACCCTGGGTCCCAGTGAGAGTCACAGTCAGTAAGAACAGCTCTCAGCCATCCATCTTCTCCGGGTTCACACAGGTTGATCCCTCGCGTCACAGATGTGCATGATGGGCTTGGAGGGGATGCAGTGATGATGGCCAGCCCTGGGCTGTCACGTCTCAGACATCAGTATCCATGTCCAGTGCTCACTTCACCTCCCCAGCCGGCACCGTCTCCCAACAAGCTAGATCTCACTGCCTTCGGTTGCTTGACAGTTCTGTTCCCCACACGCCTGGGAAAGGCAGGGGGCTGGAATCAGGGTCGGTATGGAGGTCTGGCACCGCAGTCCCCGGGACCAGAGCAGGGAACGCCACAGTCCCTCCACCCGGCGGTGACCAGGTCCTCACTCCCTGGTGTGGCTGCGTGTCCGTCCAATGACTGAAATGACCAGCTTTTCCCACCAAGGCGCCCCTGGGGACCAAAGAATGCAGGGAATAGCTCTGAGTTGCTGTGTCTAGTGTTAAACATCAGCGGTTTCCCTCCTCTGGAGGCACCCTCAGGGGCAAAAGAGAGCAAATTGCTTATTAGCTTCTGCGTGCACGCGCCGCCGAGGAACGAGTTGCATGTCGTCACGAGGCACCTTCAGCGTCGTTTCTGCACCAGAGCGCACCTGCATGCTGTACCGGCCGTGGCCGGGCACCGCTAACCCCCGTGGTGCTGGGCTGGCTGTCACCCCCAATCAGCAAGAGCAGCTTTGGCGTGGAGGCTGCCGGGGCTTCTCCAGGAGGGAAGAAGAGTTCAGAAATGCAAGCGTGGACCTCCCACTGGCCTCCAGAGGTGGGTACGTTGGTTAGGTTCGGGCTGAGCAGGTCAGTCATTCGCGCCCAGGGAACGAGCTGCTACAGGTGACCCATCTCTGTCCCCGTTCCCGTGGGCACGGTGCCCTAGCTCATCTATTCTCGGCCCTTTATCTGCTCCCCATTAAGACATTCCACCCCTATCCAAAGACCCAGGGCACTCCACAGGGAGATGTCAGTGCCAGAGACTGAACAGTTCAGGTGTTTAGTGCTCACTGCTAGGACTGTCCTCAATATCTTTTACATACTGACGTGTTGGATGCTCACAGCAACCTCGTGAGATAGCAGCTCTTAGTGTCCCATTGTAAAGACAAGGAAACTGAGGCACGGAGCAGGGGTGCGGGAGGAGGAGGGCAAGCAACTTGTATACATAAGTGGCGACACTGGGGCCTGAACTTGGGCCTTAGCTTTGAGCTTGAGCTTTTAACTTTGCTCTCACCCGCTCCTGTGGTCCCTCCATGTCTGCCTCATCTTGCAGATGGGAAACTGAGACCCGAGAATCAGTCCAAGGTTACCTAGCTACACAGTCCCGGATGAGGCTCGGGTCATAGGCTTCCATCCAAGCTCCTTCCATTGCCCCATGACGTCACTTGCTTTCCCCAAGGCTCTTAGAGCAGCAAAACCACACAGATGGGAGTAACAGTCAGGTGTCTTCAGAGCCCCAGGGCCCCCAAACCTCCCCGAGCCTCACAGGAACTGATCTCCTTGGACCTCCAGCTTCACAAAGTGTCGGTAACAACAAATGTGCGTGCACTTCACAGTTTACAAAGCACCCAAGTCATCATATACCACTCAATGCTCATGACGATCCTGTAAAGTCAGTCTGACCCTGGCTTCCACGTCACAGCCAATGAAACTGAGATCTTCTCAGTGGGACAGGAACTGGCATGTCCCCGCCAGGGACCAAAGGCAGGCCACGCACCATCCCATGCAACTTCTGCCGGCAACACCGTCCTAGCCCAGCCTGGGATATTGTCAACCTTCATCCCTAGGACCCTATGAGGCCCTCTAACAGCTCAGATGCTCACCAGCTCCAAGCCAGAGGATGATGAGAGACGAGTCATTGTTCCAACCCAGCAGAGCTGCTCTGAGCCCCCTCTGCTTACCCTTCCCAAATCCTGGGAGGCTTTGGATGCTCCCTGAGCTCAGAGGTCAGATCTCATCGTATCTCCTCTCCCCTCCAGAGCACTTATCTTAGGGCTTGCTAATTAACACAAAGAGAAAGGAAGGGGTGGAGGAAAAGGAGGGAGAGGCCTTTCAGTCGACATCCACTGGCTCAGACCAGCCATCCAAGCAGGTATGCGCTGATGGAATTTTTATTTATAATTACAATGCCACCAAGCAGCTGTGTGACCTTCTGCAGGTGCATTACCCTCTCTGGGCCTCAACGTCTCCATCCATAAAAGAAGGGAGCTGGCTGCGCTCTCAGATAGAAAGTGTGCAGCGTGCACCTCCATCTCCCCTTACAAGGCTGCAGACATCACGAATCAATCCCAAGGCTACAGACATCACGAATCAATCTCAAGGCTACAGACATCACAAATCAATCCCAGCCTGTCTCCTACACGTTGGTGGAGAGGGGGTGTGTCCTCAGAATCGGAAGAAACAAAAGCATGCTTTCTTTTCGGTTCCCAGGAACCCCAAACACCTTCTATTGAGAGAATCCCAAAGTATATGGGGTCCACGGCTTCCAATCCCTCATCTTGTCCAGCGAGTGGAAATTTCTCTTCCCAGATTCTAGGACAGGGGAATGGGATTTAGAGTTGACCAACAGGATGCTCCCATTCAGGGCACTGAGTATGAAACAGGTGACCCAAGAACACAGGCATAGCAGGAGATTTCTCAAGGTGGTGCCGCGAGGCTGTCAAACACCCAGAGACAGTGACAAGTGACTGGCAGTGGCAGCGTTCCATAAACCCTTATCGTGGTAGGAGCCAACCATTTTAGGCTGCCAGCTTGCTCCCTGTCCATTTTGCGGTCATCAGCGTGAAGGGCGTGGCCCGATGGTTGAGGCTACAGCTCTGAAGTCAGATAGATATACATCTGAATTGTTTGTGCCAGTTATGGGCAGCATGCCTGCATGTAAATTACAAACCCTCATGGGATACTGTTCTCTCCTCTACAACCGTAAATACTTCGTAAGGGTTGTTGACAGGCTCACCTAAGATAATATGAGTAGCGTGTCTAGCCTGGCACCCAGGAGGGGCTGAATAAATGGAGGCTACATTAACGAGGAGGGGGAAGGAAGAATGGGCGGCTCAATCCAGGGTAGATACGCCCAGCTGTAAACAGACAGAACAGCCGTCCTGATGTACCGCGGCCGGGGAGGGCCCATCGCAATGGTGTTCCTTACCGGGAACTGAACTTCTCGGGGAGAACTGATCTTTCTCCCCCTGATGCTACTTAATCACAGAAGAGGCATCTGTAGCCCTCGGTGAGTTAGAGGACTGGCCCCAGCTGATGCTGATCCCCCCTCTCCCCCAGATGGAGCACAGGGCTGGCTTATGGTCTCAGGGAGCGCCAAGCTGGGTGAGCAGGCGTGCCAAGAGCATGAGCCTCCGAAGTGTGTGCCAACGCCAGGGGCCAGATGCTCCCTCCTAAACCTTCCATCAGCAGCGGCATCGGCTGTTCTCCCACAGTGGTCCAGCTGCCACCCAGGCGGGAGCCTCATTCCCCAGCCCAGACCCTTCTTTCTGCCACCACCCACACCCCAGGCCTTGCCTCGGGGGTCTCAGACTGTGGTCTTCCCTCGCTGGCCCCTCGCTGCCCGGCCTACTTTCTGGCTGTCTCTGGTTCCGACTGGAATTTAATTGCGAGCTTGAAAAACCCTGATTGTTTGATAATTATAAGGCAGGGAAATTACCAGGGCATCAAAGGTTGCTCCCAATTGCTATATTAATTGTCCTTCGTTATCACTCGGTATAAAAGACCACTTGATAGAGACAAAAGCCAGCCAGCTTTTATTTCTCGGCCGTCTGACAAGGGGGTGAGGGGTCGTTGCTGGCTCCCATCCATGCCTTCCCAGGCAGAAACTTTGCTGCTCCCTGCCCCCCACAGCTCTGCCCACTCCCACCCTACCCGAGACCAACAGCAAAGTGCAGCCCCATCCGGCCACAAACAGCCCGAGACCCAAGGTCCTGACCCAGTGGCTCACAGAAGGAAAAAGCCCAAGTTCTTAGCTGCGTGTTTAGAGGAGCTTCTCCTTGAGTGCTGGCGGGTGAGTGCATGTGGGGACGCTGTCAGAGGAAGAGCCGCCATGCCTGGAGGACGTCCTATGCATTAGGGGCCACGCACAGTAGTTCACAAGCTTCCCTTTACAACAAAGAGCTATGCCTGTGATTTTTCTTTCCGTTTTGCAGCTAGGGCTCTAAGTAACTCGCCCAAGGTCACACAGCAAACCCTGAATGGAGCTCTTAGTCACCCTGTAGGACTGCTGAGGACGTGCGTGTGCAAGATGGGTGTGTGAGTGTGGGTGTCTGTGGGTGTCTCTGTGTTGGGGGTACAAGTAAAGGGCAGTATCTAAGCAGTGGGCTCAGTAGAAAAAGAACTAAGCAGAAGGCATGAATGAGGCCATTGTCGAAGCGCACCCATACCTTTGATTTGTTTATTTTTAAGGGACCCAGCCATGCCTTGATTAAAACCACTGGGGTCTGGAGGTAAATGAACTTGTGTCTGAATGTTCTGTTCCCTTGAGTGCTTATTGGGGCCAGGCCTCGTGCTGTCTGCTCTGAGAGGCCTGGAGGGAGACAGGCACGGTGTCTGCCCCATGGGCTCCCTGCCTGGTTCCCGGCCACAGACACGGGGCAGGGCTGAGCCGTCCCTCCCCGGCCGTGACCATCCTGCATCTGAAGCCTCCGCTTCTGCGGGGAGGGACGTGGAAGGCTGCGTAGGACTGCCTTTAGGCCATTAATTTTTTAAAGCCTTTTGCCAGCATGCTCCAATGTCGTCCGCCTGGCCAAGATCTAGGTTTAACCAACAATTGATTATCCTTGGAACCAACACGGCTGTATATCATTAATTCATAACTTGGCTTTTGTTCTGTAACCGTGGCTGCATTCATTAATAAAAAGAACCATGTGTGGAGCCCTTTTACGGCCAGGTCCCCGAAGGAGCCTCATTCTTGACTACACAGCAGCCGTCCAGAAAGAGACCCGGATCCCGTGTTACAGATGAGGAAACTGTGGCCCAAGAGGCGAACTCATGATTTGCCTCCATCACACAGCGTGTAAAGGGCAAAGCATGGCAGGGGCCAGGCCACGGCCAGTGGCAATCATAACATCCTCAGATGCTCCGTCTTTACCAATGACATACATGGATTTTTTTTTCTTTCTTTTTTTTTTTTTTTTTTTCCAAGTCGTGAGTTTCAAATGAGAAAAAGAAAGGAAGCAAACATCGGCGCCTGGAGCGGGTCCAGACCAGCCACTGTGGTTTGTCACTGTGGGCCCTCTCGCCGGTCCCTGAGCAAGACCCGGGCTTTGGGAAATAAAGCAGAAGGTGCAGCTCACTGGGAGGGATTCCAAATCTGCAGGTAAAAACTACAATTTACAGCAAAGCCTATTTNGCAGGGGCCAGGCCACGGCCAGTGGCAATCATAACATCCTCAGATGCTCCGTCTTTACCAATGACATACATGGATTTTTTTTTTCTTTCTTTTTTTTTTTTTTTTTTTTTGCAAGTCGTGAGTTTCAAATGAGAAAAAGAAAGGAAGCAAACATCGGCGCCTGGAGCGGGTCCAGACCAGCCACTGTGGTTTGTCACTGTGGGCCCTCTCGCCGGTCCCTGAGCAAGACCCGGGCTTTGGGAAATAAAGCAGAAGGTGCAGCTCACTGGGAGGGATTCCAAATCTGCAGGTAAAAACTACAATTTACAGCAAAGCCTATTTCCATCGCCCCAGGGCTGTTTCAAAGGAACCTTTCAGACATAGCCTGTCTTGGACAATGGCCAGGGACCATAAGGATGTGTCAGGATCATCAGAATGACCAAGAAAATAAGGGACAGGGCATCCAAGCCTTCAGTGACAGGTGTCTTTCTAAGTTTAGGACAGCGTTACCTTTAGTTGTTATAATGTATCTCAGTACATCTTTTATGATGCAGTTTTATATGTCTATTCTCTTTTACATATATAAGATATACATAACATATATCATCTATATATTATTTACATATACCGTAAATAAGGCCCTCATTCTGATCCTTGATTCCACCAGTCTTATCCTCAGCCCCAGCCTCTGCACTGCTGCTTCCTCCTCTGGAAATGCTCTCCCTCCGGAACTCTGTATGGCTGGCTCTTGCCCATTACCCACTCTCAGCTTAAATGAGAACTTCCTCCAGAGCGTTCTCTACCTCTCCAACTAAACTGGTCTGTGGTCGCTCTCTGTCATGTTTGCATCCCAGCTTTAATCTCTCCTGTCCAGAAATAAATGGGGTTTTATTTGTGTAATGTGGTGTACCCTCTGTAAGAGTATAAGCTCCCTGAGGGCAGATGGGGGAAAGCCTCGCTCATCGCGGTGTACCCAGCACCTACTGGGAGCCTAACAATTTGAGTGAAAGTAGCAATACATGAAAAACTCCCCGGGACTGAAGCAGCCTTGCTGTGGGACTCTGTACGCCTAAGTCAATGTGATGCAAAGGCAGGAAATATGCTCCTTCTAATTCCACAAGGGATGTAGGCAGAGGTCTGCATCTCAGGGTCAGTAGCTGAGTCCAAATCCCTCTGGTCTGACCCAAGCAGCAGAGGATGAGGATGACGGTGATGTCTACCGGGGGACCAGGGACAGCTCGCAGCATTGGGTTCGGGCGTTTCTAGCCCTGAGGAGGCAGCGCTCTGCTGGTAGAACTGGTCTGGCCCAGTACAGTGGGCATCGGTTTGGCCAGGGGCCCCAGCGTCAGCTTGGTTCACAGTCCTTGAGGGCTGGTTTGCAGTCCCCCAATGGCGACATCGGAGCCACACCCTGAGCAAATCCCAAAACACCAAGATAGAGAAGTTGGCAAAACTCCAAAACTCCCTCCCGGTGCAACAGAAAGACTCAGAGCAGGTGGGCAATGCTCATGGTCGGGGGAGAGTCAGTCCCTGGAGCTGAGGCCACTCGGGGCCAGGCTTGATGCTGAGGCCCCAGCTGAACCTGGAGGAAAGCCCTCTCGGACATATAACGGGTGGGGTGGCCACAAGCTGTCAGCTGGGGACAGAGTTCTGAAGCCAAAGGGGAGTCAAGCCAGGGTTGCACAGGGCACCAGAACCTGAGAGGGGGAGCTCGGGCCAGGCCCAATGCCAGGCCCAAATCAGAGGAAGTAACAAATTAAGGTGAGAGCCAGCTCAGGCATCAGGGTCACGGGCAACTCCAAATGCAGTCAGGGAAGGGCCCGAGGGCAGATGGAGGCTGCAGGGCAGTTTGGGCTGTTCTCTGATGGAGGTGGTCAGAGCTTCCTCGGAAGCCTCCGGGGGCCGTGGCCTCCTCCAGACATCCCTGGTGGGACATCTGATGGGCCGACTGGGACACTAGCATGGGCGGAAGCCCGTTTGAACTCCCTCAGCCCTGTATCTGAGGCGGGAATTAAACCATTCTGTTCGACTAGGACGTTTCATTGACTTCTGGCAAAACACGATGTCCTGCTTCAAAGGAAAGGAAACACACAGGCTTAGGAAGCTCGTTGGACATCAAAGCACTATTAAGAGAACAGCATCCTGATGAGCTAATAGCAGATGCAGCCTGGGCAGACGGAGCACGTTTGCCCGGGAACATATGGGCTCACACATCCAGGCAGAGGGTGCCGGGGATGAGATGTGTGTGGGGCTCTGGTGAATCCAACGTGTTTGCAAAATAATTCAAGACGTTGCCCCCGCCTGGGCTGCTCTCCACTCCCACTTTCCATCAGGCTGTGGGGGTGGAGAGCAGGATTCTTGGTGCCTCGGAAAATGAAGGCCCCCGAGGGAGCATGGAACGTGGGCTGGGCCCAAACAAACCAGAACATTCTCCCCAGAATCAGAGGGACATAACTGTGCAGAGAAATTTTTCTTGACTCCCCTCCAGACTGTGTGACCCCTGACCAAGAAGGAGGGGCCAGTGGGCAGCAGCGTGGGCCATTCTCCTCCTTGAACATCCCTCATCACACCCATCCTGTCCTGCTTGGAGACCCTATCATTTTCCACCCTGAAACTGTTACAGTTTCTTCCGATGGCAGCATTAGAACATGCCCAGGAAACTGGGGACCACCCAGCCCAGGTCATCTACCTCAAGGGTCCCTGGAGTCAGACCAGTTGAGTAGGTGGTGCCCCCTATGGTCACCCATCAGAAAAAGTTCAGTGACTCCAATTCTATCTAGTTTATATAACAGGATAAGATTTCCTCTTGAAAAAAGGGAGCTCCAGATTATTCATTGAACTACTTCTCTGGAACCACTACTTCATCTTACCAGCTAGGGAAACTGAGGCCATGATGAGCACAACTGCCCAGGCCACATGGTGAGTCAAGGATGGGGCCAAGGACCGCAGCTCCAGGCCACCCCACCAGGTCACCTGGTCAGATTCAAACAGCTTGCCCCTGGGTGCTAAGCCTTCCTAGGCTCCCAAATGCATAAGCTCCCCTCAGTCACCGAGGGTGCCAGCAGATGTGTTGCTCAGCAATCAGGAGGGCCCCTCACTGTCACCCTCTTGCGCTCCAGGCTGGGCTGACGACATGCAGAGGCAGCCAGGAGGCCAGAGGAAGGCTGCTGTGTCTTCTAAAACAACAGGCCGAGCAGCAGCAGCAGCAGGAAAGGAGAATGTTGGAGGAAAGGACCCAGGGAACTACCAGGGGCTTGAGGCAGCCTTGTCCTGCCTGTTCATTGGACAGACAGGAAATCTGATATGGAGGGAATGGAGGTGGGGGCACGCCAAGTTTCCCAGCAAGGCCGTGGCTGAGTCCCATCTTGGGTAGACAGTCCAAAGGCTTTGGGCATCTAGGATAAAATCCTAACTCGGGTGCATGGCTGAGTGCATACAGCCTGGATTTCCAGCCTCCTCTGCTCCCCTCCCTCCTTACCAGCTCCTAGTTACAGCCTCTCATTCTCTTCCTTCACTGCTCTTTGCACAGTCTTAAGTGATAAACTTATTTGTATGATTCATTCATTCTTACCTCCCTCTGCCCTAGACCATTATTAGCTCCATAAGGGCAGGAGTTGGTATGCTTTGCTCACTACTGAGTTCTCAGTGCTTAGCATGCATTTGATGAATGAATGGATGCATGGATGCATGGATGCATGGATGAATGAATGAATGAATGGATGGATGGATGGATGGATGATGGATGGATGGATGGATGATGGATGGATGGATGGATGGATGAATGAATGAATGAATGAATAGATGGATGGTTGGATGGATGGATGGATGGATGATAGATGGATGGATGAATGAATGAATGAATGAATAGATGGATGGTTGGATGGATGGATGGATGATGGATGGATGGATGGATGGATGATGGATGGACCAATGGAGGGATGAATAAATGAATGTATCAGGGCTCTTTCTGAATTCAAAGCTTGCCATTGCTCCTCCCCCCTCTGCCATGATCTCACTGGAAAGCCCTTACCCAGTATTGAGGCCATTCATGATCTGACCCTAGTCTGCCCTGCTCTCATCTCTTGCCATGATTTCTCTCCATCTTTGCCACACCCCCACATATCACTCTGGACGTTCCTGCACTTACATGCCTTGGCAGCTGAGGTTTAAAATACCTGCCTCCCTTTCATCAAGATGGCGGAATCCCATTGATTCTTCTCTACTCAGTTCAAGTGTCCCTCCCCCCTCCCTGGTGATCTGTCCAGCCTAGGCCTTAGGCAGCACAGAAGATGGCTCCCTCCTTGGATACAGTGTGACACCTAGGGTACTACACAGGTATAGAAGATAAGGATTGGTTTCCATGTCTGATTCTACTGGAAGAGACTAGGATTGCCATAAGACAGGAAGTACGACTTGCCTAATGCTCTGTGCCAGAAGCTGGGGTTTAATCAAGGGGCTCAGGACCCCTGGCCCTGTCCAGTCAGTGCCCCGTCCACCACACATGGATCAACCTCAAACATCCATTCCATTCCAACATTTCTCTCTCTCTTTTTCTCTCTCTGTCTCAATCTCAAAACCTACCATATCTGGTACTTTCTCCTGGCCTCCATCTTGCCTACCATCCCTCTGCTCACTCCCACTCCTGAGCAAGGAGGGTCCAGGAGAGGAGCTCAGTTGATACCCAGATTGATAGGCTGGTGCCTTTGGGCTCCAGCCAGTTGTACCTAGAGCCCCCTCTTCCCAGGACCCTGATGGTGGCAGGTCTAGAGAAAAGACCTCATGAAGCCCACAGCTTCGACTTGTACATGAAAGTTTTAGAAACATTGCACATCTCCATCTGCCCTGTGCAGCACTCTTTTTAAAATTCAGCGCATTTCAGGGGCACCTGGGTGGCTCAGTCAGTTAAGCGTCTGACTCTTGGTTTTGGCTCAGGTCATGATCTCACGGCTCGTGAGTTTGAGCCCTGCATCAGGCTTTGCACCGGGAGCGAGGAGCCTGCTTGGGATTCTGTCTCTCCCTCTCTCTGCCCCTCTCCCGCTCACTCTCTCTGTCTCTCAAAATAAATAAATAAAAGAAAATGTTTAAAAAAATAAAAAATCAGTGCATTGTATATACAAATACAGATTTCCAGGGTGTCCTGAAAAATTAAAAGATCAAGTCTTTTTTGGAGGCACCTTCTCACACAAGGCATCAATTAGGAAGAACTGGTGTCTGTCTTTACACAGACCCTGTGTCCCGTTTACCACAGACCCCATCACTTCGTCCTTGCTTCAGTAATGACTGCACCCTGCCTGGCTCCCTTGGGAATTTGGGTTTGTGGCCGAGAGAAAGTCTTAGGAGACTCTCTTTGCTCCTAAATCAGATCACTCCTCCCCTCTCATTTGCCTGCAGACCACGCACACACACACACACACACACACAACCACACACATACAACCACTCTGAACTGGGGTGCAGTGGGACCCATCAGCCTAACAGCTGAGCCTGAGGACAAAAGAAAGGAAGCCTCCAGGGGAGGAGGGAGACAAGAGCTTAAACATGGGCTTGGAGACAAGAATGAGCGTGCAGGGCAGGAACACACCCGTGCGAAGGAAGCCAAGAATGCAGTGGGAGATGAGGTCTGTGCTCGTGCTGAACTTGAATGGCGGGTCAGTCTGCCGGGACCCACCATCCTCCCCATCGGTGAAGACAAAGACTGAATCTCTTCAGTGCCGAAGAGCCAGGAGCACATCAGAGCTGCAGCTCCTGGTCCGTTTTCCATCACGTAAAATGCCAACCACAGCCGTTGTTACAATTGTCATTGCTGCCCTTCTTTGAGGGCTTGCTATCCGCCAGGGACTGCGTGAAATTCGGTTTGCAGATATTATTGTGTTTAATCCTAAGGGTAAGTAAGCATCACTGCAACACGAGAGCCTAGAGTCAGAAGAGCAGAGAAGCCCGTCCGGGGTCCCAGACACGGTGAATGGCCAGCTCCAGCCAGCCTGGGTCTCCTCCTGTTCACCCCCCGAGAACGGGCGTGCCAACCCTGTGATCAGTTAAGGGAGCTGGCCTCACCCAGACACAGACAAAACCCTTCACCTCTCCTTCATTCAGCAATCTCCCCCAGACAGATGGGCTTGAAAATAAGTCCTTCCCTGACCACCCCAGCCTCTGAATGCTGAGGACAGTCAGAAATGAATTTGAAATGTTGTAATGAAAATCCCAAGGCTGCGCGGTGGTTTTATGCGTAGACTCTGGACCCAAACCCTGCCACTTCTTCACAGAGTGACCCTGGGTAAGTTATGTCGTGTCTCTGTTCCTCGGTGTCCTCCCTGACATGGCGGGGACATTGATAACAAGAGCAGCAACTGTAGGCAAACTGTCCTCATGAGGTGTCCACCGTGGGGAGGGCACTTAGAATAATTCCTGGCACCGGGACAGCATTTCTTAGAGTAGCTCCGCTTTCCTCCTTCTCATTCACCTTCAGCTTAGCTTTCATTCTACTTTGAAACAAGGTGGGGAGGAAATCTTCCTTCCTGGACCCCTTGCCCCGAATGGTGAGGGCTTGGCTCCCTGGTGCCCCTCTGCTCTGCCCCTAAAAGCCCCTGCAGCTGCTCCAAGGGCCACACAGCCCAGTCCTGGCTGGTGATGAAGTCTGGCCCCGGGAGGGCTGTGGAGAAACGGGGTGGCTCCCAAGTAGCACCCTGCTCTGAACGTGCTGCTGGCCAAATGGGGTAGTGCCCTCAGAATGCCCTGTACCCACCAAGCTGGCCTCTCAGGTACGGCCCCTCGAAAGCCACAGAGACTGTCACTTGGATGTGAGGGCATAGAAGAGGCAGTAAGGGCCAGTGTTCAAGGGCTCAAAGACCTGTAGCAGGCCGGGGCTACAGGTGCTCTGAGTGATGTCCACATCCAAACCCCTCCTATGAGAAAACTGAGGCTTGGAGAAGAGAAGGGTCCAAGGTGACAGAGCAGGTAAGCAGCAGCAAGAGAGAGTGTTTCTGGAAAGGACGAAAATGGCATTGCATGGATCTTTGGGAAAGAGGACCCAGAAGCGCCCTCTGATCTGGGTTTGCAATGTGGCTGGGGCCAGGCAGGTAACCTGAGTGGGTGAAAAGCTAGGTGGGGTCTTTGAGGATTCAAGAGCATTTGCTCCACCTAAAGGGAGATGCCCCTTCCCAGGTCCAGGCTATTGTGTTAAAGTAGTTTTCCTAAAGTGTAATTGCATAGAACACCATAGAATTTCATAGAACATACCATAGAACTCACCCATTTAAAGTGACCAAATCAGTGCTTTTATCCCAATCACCATAACCTAATTTAGAACATTTTTGTCAGCCCAGAAGGAAACCCCATACCCATTAGTCACCCTCCCATCCCCTTACCATGGCCACCAGCCCTGCGTGAGCACTGAGCTACTTCTTATTCTGTACTTTCGCCTACTCCAGCCATTTCATATCCACGAAACCATACAGTACATGGCTACTGGCTTTTAGGACTTCCTATGTTTTCCAGGTTCATCCATGTGGGAGCATGTATTGGTACTTCATTCCTTTTTTATGACTGCATACTATTCCAACGTGCCACGTTTCACACATTCATTCCCAGCTGATGCCTTGTTCCTACTTTTCTGACTATTACGAATAATGCCACTCTGTTTATTCATACACAGGGTTTTGTGTGAACACAGGATTTCATTTCTCTTGCATACCCACCTAGGAGTGGAATTGCTGAGCCATATGGTAACCCTGCAATGAACATTTCAATGAATTGCCAAGTCATTTTCCAAAGTGGCCACCCTGTTCTACATTCCCACCAGCATCATAGGAGGTGTCCAGTTTCCTCACATCCTCAACATTCGCTGCTACCCGTCCTTTGGGTTGTAGCCATCCTAGTGTGGAGTGGCAATTCCCTATGATTTTGATTTGTGTTTCCCTAATGGCAAAAGATGTGAAGCATCTTTTTATGTGTTTATTGGATACTTGTATGTCTTCTTTGGAGACATGTCCATTTAGACCCTTTTCCCATTTTTAAATCAACTTCTGTTTTTCTTTCTTTTTTTTTTTTNCGACTAAGCCACCCAGGCGCCCCATCAACTTCTGTTTTTCTTATTGAGCTGGAAGACTTGCCTATATATTCTGAATAGAAGTCCCTTATCAGTCTATGATTTGCAAATATTTTTCTCATCTGTGAGTTGGCTTTTCATCTTCTTCATGGTGTCATTTGAAGCACAGAAGGTTTTTTTTAATTTTAATTAGATCCAATATATCTAATTCAGTAGGGAGCATTTGCACTTTTGGCATTATATCTTTTGGTGTTGTATAAGAAACCATCGCCAAATGCAAGGTCATGAAGGCTATCTATATTTTCTTCTAAGAGTTTTATCATTTCAGCTCTTGCATTTAGGTCTTTGATCCATTTTGAATTAATTTTTATAATTGGTGTGAGGTAGGGGTCCAAATTCATTCTCTTGTGTGTGGATATCTGGCTGTCCCCATATCATCTGTTACAAGCACTAACCTTTCCCTATTTAATTGTCTGGGTGCCGTAGACAAAAATGGTACCCTTGACTATGAACATGAGGGTTTATTCATGGGCTTTCAGTTCTATTCCATTGATCTACATGTGTATCCATTTACCAATACTGCACTGTTTTGATTAATATAGCTTTGTAGTAACCTTGGAGCTCTGGAAGAGTGTACTCTTTGATCTTTTTCTCCTTCAAGATTGCCTAAGCTATTTTAGGTCTTTGGACTCAGATGTATTTTAAGATTTGCTTGTCAATTTCTAGGTACAGCCATTTTTTGCCCCATGACACAGGAAACCTTTTTCCCCTCCTAAGTCTTCTGATTTTTCAGGAGAAGTAAAAAAAAAAAAAAATTGGATTTTTTAAAATATAAAATCTCCTGGTTTAAAAACACCCTTCACGACAAACAGAACAACTTCTGCAAGTTAACTCTCAGGGCCACTAGTTTGCAACACCAGCTCGAACCCAAAGTCTGAATTTTATCAACGGTGACCTGAGGCCCAGAATGGGAAGGTGCATTCCTCCGGGTCCTAGAGCAAGTCGTGGAGGTCCGGTTAGGACCCAGAAGTCTGGTTTTCAAAACGTGGGGTTCCACACTCCCTCCTGTCTGCAGATCCTCTGCAAGCAACGTCTCAGGAAGAACACCCTGTACCCAGCACGTGGGCTTTGGGTCAGAAACACTCCTCGCTCCCTTCCAGTCCAGTGATGGTGAGTTCTCAAGATGCTAGTCTTGGGTCCTTTGGTCCCAGCACTGAGATCCAAATCCTGGCGCTGCCTACGATCCCCAAACACTCAGACGCCATCATGTGTTTCATTAGGTAGTGGCCCAGAAAGGCAGAGGCCCCTCTCCAGCCCTCTCCAGCCTCCTTGGGAGGAGGAACTTCCCTACTCCCTTCCGTCAGCTCTTTGGGCTTCCACAGCCCCACTTTAGGAAGGAAGGAAAAAGAAAAAACAAACAAACAAACCGTCAGTGGCAGCCAGGAAGCCTGCAGCCTCCACAATGCAGTTTGGAGCAGGTAGAGAAAAGAATTCGTCAGATTAAGAGCCAGGCACGTTATGTGGGCCAGAGCACGGGGGGCTCCAGGGAGCCCACTGGTTGCAATCCTGCTCTTGCAATTAAGATGATAGCATCGAGGCCACCATAATCTGCAGGGTCGTAAAATGTGTCACAAGGTACTTCCTCGACAGGGTGAATCCAGCAGGCCATAATTTTTCTGAGGCTGCCTTTTTTTTTCTTTCTTCTTCTTCTTCTTCTTCTTTTTTTTTTTTTCCAGTTAAGACAGCGATGCCAGCTCTAATTTTACTGCAAGGTGGCAGATTTTCATTTCATACTCTCTGCAAAGATTGATTCACTGGAATGTAAAAGAAAAAGGGTGGGGGGAGGACACACACACATGCACACACACATACACACACACACCACCTTGAGGTGTCCCACATTCTTCCTGGTCATTTCTGAGAAATCAAATCTTACAGCGTAGTGATTTTCAGGGATTTTTTTTTCTTTAAATAGTCTTTTTTCAAGTCACTGGTATTAGGANTGCACATTCTCTGTAATGTGTGCAGAGCATTTTAATCCTACACACCCATTGAGATACCATCTACAACAGAGCGTGTCCTTTTATAGCACAGGGCTGAGGCGAGAAGGGAAGGGACATGCCAAGTCTTTGGGGGAGCGAGGTGGCCACTCTCACTGTAACATGGGTCAGCCGATGCCTAATCTACAGATCTCCCTGTTTGACTAGGGGCGGTCCTGTGGCTTCAGAAGAGGAAGGCGTAGGTGAGAAGAGAAAGAGGCCAGTTTGGGGAGGTCAGGAGAACAAGAGTGAGACGCAGACGGACCAGCATAGCCCAGGTACTCTCCTTCTCTGTGCCTTTCCTTTGTCCCCTCCTTCAGAATCATCCCTTGACAATGGGTCAGGGTATCTGTCCAAAGGCCAATATGTACCCAGTCTCATAGAGGTGATCAGCTCCAGGGGAGCCCCCAAAGGGACACATGGAAGGTAGCAGGTGGTTCTGGGAGAGAAGAAAAAGTCAACAGAACCCAAAAATTTCCTGAAAGGTGCTGTCATACTTCCCCCATACCTTATTCTAGAAATGGCAGGAAGAGATGAGTTCTATGGTCACATAGTTGGGCATAACTTATTATCTAATAGCCTGTGAAACTCCTGAGCCCTGTGAACGTGGGTTCACAGTGACCTAGAAGGAAGTACCTAGTAGAGTGTCATCGGGCTCTGTTCTCTACACTTGGCCTCCAACCACTTTTATTAGGTTTATGAGTGAGCTCATAGATCTCTGCGGGTCCAGTCAGATGGCTAGAAGAACAAGTGTGAGGGATCAGTTTCAGGATCCCATGTAGGGTTTCAACAAGAAGTCATTGAGCACCTGCTATGTGCAAATGCTTCTGTCCACTGGACATACGGAGGCTCTTTTCCCTGAGGAGACAGAGGAGAGCATGCGGTGGGGACCCTGAGGCAAGACCAGACCCCAGGTGTTGCAGCTGGAGTCCAAGGGATTACAGGGATAGAGCTATAAGACCCCAAGGGCTGCACACTGCTGCCCGGGCCCCTCAACTGAGCACCTGGTGCAGGGGAAGGGTAGCAAGGTGCCAATGGCTGAGAGATAATCCTGGAGCCAATGCCAGCTTTACCACCTGCCCAGAGGACAAGAAGGAAGTGGGGTGGGGCTGCCACCACCAGCCACTGTCCCCCACTTTGCAGACGAAGCCAGAATGCACTCGGGCCCTTGTGAACCTGTGGGACAGGGACACCCAGATGGTATCCCCATGGTGGCCAGTCCCAGACACTGTGAGGGGCTCTCAGCTACCTTGCCAAGAAGGTCTTCTTTAACCCTGTCCGTGCCCGGCCCCTCTCTCCAGCTACCGGTCAGTCCTGAACACCGCCCCACCCCCAGCATTCAGCTCAGTCTGGGGTCTCCAGCAAGCCCTGCAGGAACTCAATACCTGCTCTGCTTAGACTCTGGGAACCCCAATTCTTTGGGCACATGTCTTTCCTGTGCCTGGTGTGCATGCTCTGAGCTCCCAACCATGTCTTTCCTTACGCCTCTGGATCACATTCCCCCCATCCACAGCCATGGTGTGAGACACAATCTCTCCCCCAGGTTGGACCTCTGACTTGTTTATTCCATGATAAACCATATGCCAGGCCCTGAGCTAGATGCTGGGGTGCCCCAGGGAACTGGACGCCAGCCCTGACCTTGGAAACTTACTGTCTAACAGGGAATGGAGACCGGTAAACAAGAAGCGACAATCCAGAAGCCATGCTGCGGGAAGGTAAACCCTGGGGACTGTAAGGCACCCACATAGGAGGGCACCTCCCTTACATCAGGAGCATCTGAGAAGGCTTCCTAAAGGAAGGGACATGTACACTGAGCCCTAAAGGATTGGATTGGCAGGCATTAGCCAGGTGAAGAGAGGGAGTGTGTTGTTTTCAACACACAACACCAACTTTTTGAACATCTACTTGGTAGCAGATACCAGGGATCAGCAGCAAATAAGGCAAATGGAGTCCTTGCCTTGATGGAGTTGAGAGCCTGGTACCGGAGGCTGATGGGAAACAAATAATCACACCGAATTACAACTGTGTAAGAAGAAAGCATTCAGGATATTCAGAATGTACAATAGGAAGACTTAGGCTGGGCTGTGGATGGAGACAGAAGTCCGTGGAAAAGTGAATTTAAGCTGATGCTTAAGAAAAAAGGAAAGACCCACCAGGCAAAGTGTGGGTGTAAAGGGGAAGGAAGTAAATTTCAGGCAGAACACCCTGTGCAAATGCACTGAGGCAGCAAGGAATTCATTACTTAAATAACCGTGAAAATAATGCGTAAGACCGAGAGTTCAGTGCACAGCGGCAATGCAGTAGTTACCCTTTGTTATTAATATCGTCTAATGATTTTAAAGTTTCTCAGGCTATCACCTTTCTTTCCGACGCTAGTCATCTTACAGTGGAACATTCTCTGTACTTCATAAGTGAGGAAATTGAGGCTCTGAGAGGGGAAGCCAGGTGCCCAAGATCAGGGAGCCCAGAGGTGGGATCTGGATTCAAATCCAGACCCCATGGATTTGAAGGGAGCCACTTTGCTCCCCTCCCCATGGCCCCAGGGCACACCCGGTGCCCATCCTGGCTTGTGGTGGGGGTGAGGTGGCATGGCTCCGCCCCAGGGCCCAGGCCTGCAGGCTCCCCATCCGAGGAGGGGAGGCCCTCCAGCTCACCAGCTGCACCCAGGAACATGCTTACTGTGCCTCAGACTTAACCGCGAATTGCCCATAAAGTTTTTCATCTCAACGGATCCCAGCTGTGACCCAGAGGGAAGGGGGACGCTTAGGAGAGGAGGTTGTTAAAATGTGGAATTTGGAAATGGCCCTCTCCTTGAAAAATAAAAGCGTGTTTTTGCTACAGGCATCTCAAGGGCCTCTTGTCTCCTGGGTCACCCGCCGGAGGACGTGTTGCATGTCAAGTGACTCTGTCATAATCGACAATTCAATTGGCCCAAATTACATTATGTATGTAAATTTCCATCTGCAAATCAGCTTGGCTTGGACCTCACCCCCGACGGCTAGTCACTGCGCGGTTCCTGGCTCCCAGGGCCCGCCCTCTGCTCACCCTCCGCCTCCCGAGGAAGGGGCCCTGGGGGGGGGCAGGAGCCAGGACGGAGAGCTGAGCACTGCACACCACAGAGAAGAACTGGGCCCAGGCGGAGGTGGGGGGAAGAAACCAGGCTCTGGGTGCAGATTGGGTTTCCACCATCGATTTCCAACAGCAGTGCACTGGAAAAACAGCTGCCGTGCAGCCACCAGCCTCAGGAAGCATCTGGTGACACTTGACAGTGGCTCTGTCCACCAAGCAGCTGTGTATAGCAGACAACAGCATGGGCTCTGGGGCCAGACTGCCTGGGTTCTCATCCGAGCCCTGCCTCTCATCGGCTGTGAGATGCGTGGCAGTTCACGTGACCTCTCCCAGCCTCACTTCTCTTTCCTATAGAATAGACACAAAAAGGCCTCTTCCATAGAGACTCCTCATGGAGCTTTGCTGTCTTCCTCATGCTTATTACACGAGCTCCTACCCTGCTTTGCTGCACAGTGCGCTGGAGACTCCAGAATGATTTGCTAAACCTGGTAGCGGGCAAGCTGGAAATGACCTTACTGCTCCTCCCCATCCCCAGGGGGACTGGGAATAGGCTGAGGCAAGAGAGGCCCTGGCCTCAGGAACAAAATTTGAGATAGTGCCAAAAACCTCAGTAATCGAAACAAATCATATTTTAAGGCAAGATTTTTAAAAATCAAAGTCAATGTCCCAAAGAGTCCATGATGTGCATTATACTAAAGTAGGAACCCACTTGATGGGTGTGGTTCTTTCCCTGACACATTAACAGGTCAGTGGGATACCTGTGTGCTATTACTCTTGGGTCACCTCTTGAGTCACCAAGCGTCTTCTTTCGCTAATTAAATTTTTTTTAATGTTTTATTTATTTCTGAGAGAGAGAGAGAGAGAGGCAGCGTGAGCAGGGGAGAGTCAGAGAAAGAGGGAGACACAGAATCCAAAACAGGATTCAGGCTCTGAGCTGACTGTCAGCACAGAGCCCGGCGTGGGACTCGAACCCACGAATCATGAGATCATGACCTGAGCCGAAATCGGCTGCTTAACTGACTGAGCCACCCAGGCGCCCCTTCTTTTGCTAATTAGAAGGTCCAGTCCAGTGACAACCAGTCTCCTCCCATTTCCAATGAGTCTGTTCCACCATTGGGACTAGAAAGCCACTGGCCATGAGGGAGAAAGGCAGCCCAGCTCCCCTCCGTGCTGACCTCTGCTCTCCTCCTTCAATGCGTGACCTTGGGCTCTGAGCCCAGAGGGAGAGGGGATCAGGGCAGGATGCCCCGCCTCCTGCAGCAGGGCAGCTGGGGCCTGGCATGGTCCTCCGTGGGTTAAAGATGAACTCCAGCTCTTTCTCATAGGGGGCTGTCATGGGTTCTTGGATGAGTCCCCTGCTGGGAACCCCATCTTCTCAGCTCTGGCTGATCACCTCCAGATGCCTCCTTGGGTGCCCGGCCTCTGAGGACCCTCTTGAGGCCACGCTGCCCCTCTGGGCCTGCTTCTGCTTCTTTGGAAGAGTGGCACCACCAGTTCCTCGAACACAGGCGCTCACTGTACCCTTGCTGGCGAGAGGGCAGTTCGCCCCTGTGCATGTCTCATTGTTCCGTCTGCTGCCCCAGACCCTTCCAGCCACAGCGGGTTTCCTCCAGACTTCTTAGGCATGGAGCAGACGCCCATCATTGTGCCTCCCAAGCTGTGGGGCACCCTTGTCAGGCCCCCTCTGATGGTCAACATCATTTACCAACATGACTGCATTAAGGGATGCCCAGAGAGCAGGTGAAACATTACTTCTGGATATCTCTGTGAGGGTGTTTCCGGAAGAGATTAGCATCTGAATCTGTAGACCGAGTAAAAAAGACCCATCGTCATCACTGTAGATGGGCCTTCTCCAATACCCTGAGGTCTGGAACAGAACAGAAAGGCAGAGGAAAAGCAAATTTTCCCTCTCTTCTTGCATAGAAATATCCATCTTCTCCTGCCCTTGGACATCAGAGCCCCTGCTCTGGGCCTTTGGACTCCATGACTTACACCAGCAATATCTTCTTGGCTCTGGAGAACCTTGATGGACACACACTCCTGAAAGCCCCTCACTGAGCTGGAGGAGAGGGGGAAGACATACACCCCCAGTACCCTTCCTCTTCCCCCAAGAGAACTCTTCCGAGGTCCTCTTCCTTAGCCCTTCTGGGGTGGGGGAGTGTTGAGCTAAGGCCACAAAACCTGCTGTCACTCAAGCCCAAGCTGCTGGTCTAGCACTTCTTTTGGAATCGAAGGGTACTCACAGTGGTTCTCAACCTTGGGAGGCTCAGAGGAAACTGAGGCACAGAGCACCACCCCTGTGTTTCCTTGAGCTCTCACTATACCCTGGAGGCCATGTCTGATTATTCTATTCAGAAATGAGGCATCTGAAGACCCAGAGGCAAAACCCTATAACCAATCAGTGGCAGTGCTGTGACATCAGCCCTGGGCCTCCTGCCTTCCCCACCAGCCCGGCCAACTGTCCGGTAGCCACACAGGAATGACACCGGTTCGAATGGACAAAGGGGAAACATCAGTCCTAAAGGGGGAAATGCAGGTGGCTATGTGTCGGGACTGACAATCTATAAAAAGGGTATGAACAAGCCACACGTCTTTAATAAGCACCTACTGTATGTCTAGGCTCAATCCCTGACCTCAACGAGTGTGGGGGCCAGATGACCAATAATTACCCTTATGCAGGGCATAAGGGCAGAGCAGCGTAAATCAGACCCCACCTGTGACTTGGTCCTTGGGGACAGGAAAGCGGCGAGGAGATGAGCAGCCCAGGAAGCTCCCTGTGGGAACAACACCAAGGCCTGGGCAAGTCCAAGGCCTCCAGGTAGAGACTCCTTGAGTATCTGGAACGCGATGTGGGGAGGTGGGAGAGGGTCTTCTGTCCCCTTCAAGCACACACCAGGCCCTCCTTAACCAGACACATGGGCTAAACATGTGGTCTCATGACCATGCCGGGGCTGTATGACCTTGGGCCCGTGTCTTGGTCTCTCTGAGTCACCGAGCCTCCACTCCCCCGTGTTTGTATAATGAGAATGATAATGGTACAATCAAATCACAAGGCCACGGAGAGAATAAAATGAGATAGTGCATACCCAGGGCCAAGCAATATCCGGTGCACATTCAGAAGTGCTTCAATGTTAGCAAGCAGTGCTTCCTGTTGTGTGCCAGGGCTCTGCGGCATCTGGAGGGTGGCAGTAGGGAGCACTGGGCAGGACCAGGGCCTTCAATGCCCCATCTGCACTTTCTAGGAAGGAGAGGGGAATGTTGTCCCAAGTACTGACAGGTCAGGCATTCACTCAACAAACGCCCACTCGGTAGATGCACAGAGACTGTAAGCACAGCTAATGAGAACAGCGAGAACAGAGGGGGTCCAAGGGAGAGCCTGACTGGAAAGAGGGTAAAGGAGAACTTTCCAGAAGAGGTGCTGTCTGTGCCAGGCCGTGGATAAGGGATGGGAGCTGGTAGGAAGGCAAGACAAGGGGAAGGAGGAGGAGCCTACAGAGAGTGAGGACTCAGAAAGCCCCACAGGTAGGGGCGCTTGGGTGGCTTAGTCGGTTAAGCATCCAATTTCGGCTCAGGTCATGATCTCACGGTTCATAGGTTCGAGCCCCACGTCAGGTTCTGTGCTGACAGTTTGGAGCCTGGAGCCTGCTTCAGATTCTATGACTCCCCTACCCCACTCATATGCTGTCTCTCTCTCTGTGTCTCTCTCTCTCAAAAATAAATAAAACATAAAAAAAAAAAATGAAAGCCCCCAAGGAAGTCGCAGTCAGGGCAGCCGCGGCTTTTCTGGCCATGAGAGAGCTTAGTGCTCTGCTCTGTCTCCTTCTGCTAGTCCTTCTATGCACCATGCACCCCCTTCAGGCAGGACTAGATCCGCCCCAGCCGTGTGGAGGCCTTGGCCCAGGGCCTCCTGGTAGGTGCTCAGGAAGTGCTTATCTAAGTGCTCCTAGGCCTCTGGAGCCCGGCGCTGGCTGACCCTGGGACTCTAAACCATCTACTCATTTGTGCACTGGTGTCTCTGGGGCACCTACTACGTGCTGGGCCCTGTAGGTGTCAGGGCACAGAGGTGCGCAGGCACGGGGCTAAGAGTCATCAACACTCCAACTGGGATGACCCTGGGAATCTTCCAGTTCCAGGAGAGCAGGGCCACCCCAGGACTGGTCCGGGTGGGTTGCGGGGTCTTTGTGCCTGGCTGTGAGGAGTGTTGAGGTGTGGCTGAGAATCCCACCCAACCCTCTTTCCCGGGACTACGGGTGCATCATCCTGGCCTTCCTCTGCCCGGCCTTCTTCCAGTCTCCACCCCCTTTCCAGCCAGATCTCAGGGCCAGGCCTCAAGCTGCCAGGCCACCTCCTGGATTGTTCACTCCATGCTGCCATTCTCCCTTAGCAACTCTGGTTCTTCCAGAATCTTCTCTTAGGCCACCCCAGGCTCCTTGGCTGGTCCCTCCCCTTCCCCACTCCAGTCAGGGCCCTTTCCCACTCTTCCAGAACCTTCCCTCCAAGGAGATATTCCAGATCTCCTATAAGGCTGTCCGCTACAGTCCGCTTCGCTCCATTGGTAACCTGGACATTCCCAAACTTCAGCGTTGGAACAAAACCATCAACCTGTGTCCAGGGCTTCGGTATCTACAGAGCACTGAGTGTCCATCGTCTCTACCAGCCTGACAGGTGGGCAGGGCAGGGGAGCAAGCAGGTGAATCAAGCGAGGGGCAGAGAAGAAAAGGAGCTTGGCCCAGGCTCGGGAGGCTCCTGGCACTCAAGGGGCCAAGCTGGCATGTGTGCTCTCCTCCAGCCATTCACGGCAAGAACATTCCTCACCCCCACCCCCCACTCAGTTCCAAAGAACCCTCTATATAGTTCCTAGCATGGGTGCAGGTGGAGGGATTGCAAACCTGTGACCCCAGGGCCCGAGGTTTCCTTTGGCCAACCGCATTTGCATAATGTTGCATTCCATTCCTGCCCGTGGGTCCTGCTCTATTTATTTCCCCATGGACCCCGCCATTTCCTATGGCCTCACTGCTGCCACCTTCATTAATTTCTACTGTCCTCCTTGCTTCTGAAGGCATCAGAGTTTGTCACCCCACGTGCGAGCCCTGGAAGCTGTTCTTTGTGTCTCTGCCCCTCTTCTCCCCAGTTTCTCACTACGCTCCCTTTCCAACTCTGCGGGCCGGGCCGGGGTTCTCAGCACCAGCACGAACCTCCCAGCCCTGCACCCTCCCGCCCACTGGACCTGCTCTGCCCACCTCCTGCACCCCCTTCTCTTTCTTACCCACAGCACGCTCATTCATTCATTCATTCATTCATCCAACGAACTCGCACCTAATACATGATCACATGAGCCAGGCATTCAAGGGCAGCAAAGACGGGCTCCCTTCTGTAAAAGGGTCTTGGCCCTCCTGGGGACACACACTCCTACGTGGAACAACTTTGAAGTGCCATGCTGAAGGTGAGCACAGAATGCTCTGGGCCTTGCTTGAAGATCCCCTCCTTCAGGCTGTTCTTCTAACACCACACAGTCAGGGACTCCTCCTGTGCGTCCCTGTAACCCTTTAACTGGGCCTCGAGTGTACGGCTTTTATCACAGTGCGTTATGGGTCCTTTTAAGCTGGGGTCATAGACAAAGCTATATTAATGTTAATTTATCACAGGTCCTGGTTACTATCAGGATTGGTTGAATGAATGAATGAATGAATGAATGAATGCAGGAAATGACCAGCTTGTTCCCCCGGAGTTCTATTTGCACACACAGTACTGTGCACATGCGTTTCTGTTAAGCAAGTTATCCCTGGGCACACACGCTTACTACTCACTGGCTCCGTGTGGGCCTCTTGCCGGGTCCTAGGGCCAGTGGACAGTGGGATGTGGAGCTTGGCAGACACCACAGGCAGCAGGTGGACAGGCTCACGAGCACCGAGCATCCAGCCGTCCTGAGCCGGTGTGCACGTATGCCACCCCACTCCTGTCCCATAAGTGATAACTGGAAACGTGTCCGGGGAGTCCAATGGACCCAGTCATCTGGGAACGGTCTAATTGATACAACAGTGTGCCCCTGATCCAAAAAGAAATGAGCAGGGGAAAAAAAAAAGGGAACTTCTGTCCACGGATCGAGAAGCTCCAGTGTGGTCCCTGGGAAGCAGGGACAGTGACTGGAAAAGGGGTGAAGGCAGAAGTTAGGGAAACGGGCCTTGGCATCTGCCCCGACCCCGCAGTGCCTAGGACACGGAAGGGACCTGGACGGTGGTTGGGGACATTGGAGTAAACTGGGAAATAAGAGGTGCCTGCCGCAGGGTGACAAAGTTGGCTCGTGGTTCATTCCCGCTGTGGTCCTACAAGCCCGTGCCCACCTGGGCGGCTCGCCCAGTCGCTTTCCAATCTTCCAGGCTTCTCCACCCTAGGCCACCTCTCAGACAGACAGACTAAAAGTCTTGCTCTCTGGGCAGGCTGCACGTGGACAGGAAGTGGCATTTGGTGGAGCCCTGATCAGAGGTGAGAACACCACCGCTTCCCCAAATTGGTTTTCCGACAGTAAATTATAATTGCTCTAAGTGTTCTAGAACTCAGGGACTGAGATTAATTACGGCTCCGTATCCTATGGCGCTCTGAACTTTAAGCACAGCATGGTGTGCAGGTTGTTAATAAGAAAGATGATCTGGAGGACTTTTCAGATGAGCAAATAAAAAAAAAAAACAATTTGAATTGGCTTGTGCACCTGCCAAGGGGGACCCGCTGGGCCTGAAAGAACGCTTTCCATCTCTCCGAACTGGCTGCAGATTGTGTTCATGATGACCAAAGCAAAGTGGCTCTTAGGGTCTGGGGACATGTGACAAGGCCTCCATCCACCTGGCCCAGAATGGATACAAACACTAGGCTGGTCAGCCCTTTACAGGAATGATAAGAACAGCAAACCCAAACTCAGACGTCAGTAGGAGTCAAGAAGGGAAAGTAAATCAGGTGGGGCTTCCGGGTAAGGGGCAAATATGGAGTGATGGAGACTGGGGAGCTGGGGACACCATTCAGCCCCGGCCAACTTGGCTCTGGCCAACACGGTTACGTCTTCAGAATGCAGCCAGTACTGCTAGGTCTTCGAGAGCAGAATTACAGATTTCTATATAAAATGTCTCTATTTTTATAATTGGAAGCTTATTATAATCTTAACATGTTTTATGGGACGAAGTAAATTCTATCCGTGTTGGAATTTGGCCCATGGACCACCATCTTGAAACCTCTACATCACAGACCCGTTTCGTTCCTCGGGTGAATGGTAGATTTTGGACCTCTGTCCTCCCAGGGAGAGGAGAGCCTTCCATCCCTCTGCCTCCGGACTCCTTCCTACCCACCCTGTTTCTCTCTGCAACACTCACCACATCTTCTTATCCATCTTGGTATTAAACTTCAGGTCCCTTGACAGACATGGGTTAGACACTCCTGTTCCCAAGCAAGTAAGAAAAGACCCCACAGAGTAGGGGCTCACCAGGGTTTATTGAATGAATGAGTAAATGGAGTGCACTTTCAAACCTCCCTGCTTTTCTCATTCTCTTCCTTCTACCTCAACAGTCCCTCATCCAAAACCTGACACATGCACACAGTCCAAGCCAATGTCCCCTCCAAAGCCTTCGCCTTGTTTCCAGGCTCTGAAACTGAGATCAGAGCCAAGAAGGATTAGAAGCAGAAGGGATGCAGAGTCCGTGGTCCAGACATGGGAACCAAAGTCTGGCAGGAAGAAAGGATTTGCACAAGGCTGAACCGTGAGCTGATAGCTGAGCCAAACCTTGAGTCTGGAGTAGGGCAGTGTGACGTGCAATTCCCTGACATCTCCCCCTTCCCGGGCCTTCTCTCCTTCTGTCCCTCTCGGAGCACAGCCCATGCTCAGGGAGCCAAGCCTCCCACCCACCCCCATCCTGGATAGATGCACACAGAAGACCTGAGAGCCGTGACCATCCCAACATGCACTCAGCTCAAGATGTACTGGGAAAGCCATTCATGTAATATAAAACAGAAATCGCTATTTAGAATGTGAAATTAATTTATTTTTATTAAAATGCGTTCTGGAGCCAGGCCCCATGGTTGCTGCTGAGTCCTGAGGGTGGGGCCCACTCTGGGGATACCAACCCTTGCAGCCCAGTGCCTGGCTATGGCCATGACCATCGGCCACCCCATCCTAGGGCAGCTGTTTGCCAAGATGGTGACATTCAAGCTGTTATCTGGATACAAGAAAGAGATGGAAAGGAACAGCGTATTTGTGCTGGGGGCTAGCTGGCTCCCCTTCCTCCCTTCTTCTCCCAGCTGAAAACTCAGAGAAGGAACCACTCAGTAAGAAATGAAGGCAGGCACGTATAGAAGTTAAGAATGTGGGCTTCAGAATAAGACAGATCTGGATTTGAGTTCAAGCTCCAGTGTTTACTAATGTGTGCCTTGAACCAGCCCTTTTTTCCCCTCTCTGCTTCAGCTTCCATCTCTGCAAAATGGGCATATGTGAAAACAATAAAACCACTGTATTTCCAGGTAGAAAAAAGTCCTAAGCATCTTACAGACTATGGAACACTTAATCCTCATAACAACCCTGTGAGACACACACTATTATTATAAGTTTCATTTTACAGACATGGAAACTGAGGCACGGAGAGGCAAATTGGGTTGTACAAATTGACACAGCCAATAAATACTGGAACTGTGATTCCAACGTAGCTATCCCCACCACCATTAAGTAGTCTAAAGACTATGTTCATCTTTTATTAATTTTTAAGAAACTTAAGAAAACACAAACATGATTCAAAACACAGAAAGCATCAAAGCTAGACAGAGCAAAACCTCCCTTTCATCATTACTTTGCATCTTCAACCAACGTCCTCTCAGTAACTATTCTTCTATGTCTCTTATTTGTACAAGACAAATTTTGTCCCTCCTATTTTACATCAAAGGTCAGATATTATACACATTGCTTAATACCTTGTTTTTTTATTTTTAAATAATTTTAGACGCACACAGAAGGTGCAAAATAGTTGAGAGGATTCCCACCCCCTTTTCACCCAGCTTCCCTCAGTGACAATATCTTAAGTAACCCTAGTACAGCTATCAGACCAGAAAATGAACAATGGCACAACCCAATTACACTTGGTCCAATTTTGCCAGGTTTAGGTGCACTAATTTTTAGGGTTTCGGTAAAACCTATGAAGTTTTAGTGCATGCATAGATTTGTATAAGCACCACATTGGTCAGAATTCAGAACTGCTCCCTCACCACAAAGAACATTCCATGTACTGCCCCATCATAGCTACACTCTCTTTCCAGCCCTAACCCCTGGTAACCACTGAGATATTTTCTATCACTGTATTTTGCCACTCTGGGAATAATAAATAATAAATGGGAGCCACAGTATGCAACTTTTGTGATCAGCTTTTTCACTCAGCTTAAAGCCCTTGAGATCCATCCAACATTGCAGGTATCACTAGCCCATGCCTTTTCCTTGCTGAATAATATTCCATTGTATAAATCTGTCACTTTGTTTATCCATTCCTCTGTTGAAAGACCTCTGGGTTGTTTCTATTTTTTAGCTATTACAAATAGAGCTGTTGGCACATTTGTATTTCTCCTGGGTATTGTTGGGTCGTATGTTCATGCATGTTTAGCTTTGTAAGAAATTGTCAGACTGTGGCTCCAGAGTGGCTATTCCACTTTGCCTTCCCCCCAGCAAAGGATTTCCACCAACACTTGATATTGCTGATATTTTTTATTTACGCCACTTTAATATGTGTGTATTGGTACCTCAGAGCACACCTTACCTTTTAAACTTAGAATGGCTTGGGGGAGTCTTTCTGTATCAGAATAGAGAGCCACTCATTTTTTTCCTGCAGCTGCGTTTTATCTCTTTGTACACCAAAATGTATTTAACTGAAATTTTTTGTTAGTGCTTAGATATTTCCAATCCTTGCTGTTTCAAGGATTTGAGCTGTAACTCTCAACCACCACTTCTAACTGCTTTTGTACATATTAAAGGAGTTGTACATTTGTATCCTGTCTCTTTCAGCAAAGGAGTCTTTTAGTGTTTTTTTTAAACTTAGAAGTGAAAGAAACCTATCCTGAACGAGCTTGAATTAAGAGGAAGAAGTGATTGGATCAGGGTGCTCGAGTGGCTTAGTCAGTTAAGCATCTGACTTCAACTCAGGTCATGATCTCATGGTTCGTGGGTTCGAGTGCCATATTGGGCTCTGCTGACAGCTCAGAGCCTGGATCCTGCTTCGGAATCTGTCTCTCTCTCTCTCTCTCTGCCCCTCCCCCCCCCACACTCTCTCTCTCTCTCTCAAAAATAAACATTAAAAAAAGTCCTTAGATCACAGTTGGCAGAATTGGACAGCTAAGCTGCATTAAAGGTGGGGCCAGGAGATCCAGAAATGAGGCCCCATGTGGCATTTCCCTTCTCTCTCCGTTCTTGTGTTGGGGCCATCTCCCTTGCTCCACAGCACAGCAAGAGTGGCCACAGGCAGCGCCCTGGTGTTATCTAACCCCGCGGGGGGACTGCCTCTCTTTGCCGGGCCTGAATCAAAGGTGCCAGAGTTCTGGCCCGGTGGGAGAAGGGGCAGTGGTAATGCCATCCCTACCATCTCAGGGATGGAAGATACCTCCTGAGATAGCTGTGCATGCAGAGAAGGGGGTGGAAAATGAACCCGAAGACACAAAGATTTTTCCTCTCTTGGAGTTGGCCACCTGAGATGCACTCCCACACCTTCCAACACAAACCACCATGCTCAGCACACATTAGATGCTAACGGCATGCAGCTGGTGCTGAACAAGATATGTGTCAATCAATCAAGCATTCTACTAAATTGCCTCCTATTTCTTCACATGCTGGGGGAACCCACCACTTAAAATAATGCCATTAAATTCCTCTGCGAAGCAGGCTTTCTTCACAGCAGGATTTGCTTAAAGTGGGGCATGCCTGCAGTCTCAGTTCCTAGGGGAAACCTTTGATTTTCCTGACAACCCACTGAGATAGGCGAGGATGTTACGAGGGCAAACGGTTAATGGATGTGAAAGCTTTCTGTGACCTGTAAGTGGTACAGAAATGTGGGACCTCACTATGACTATTATGATTATCCTTATTTCTTCTCTTCTTTGAAGAGCTTTACACTGTAATTTTGGAAGTAGAATTGGAGACACCTCTCTAACAGTTCAACCTCATACTTCTCCTCCAAGGCTCAGTCCCAGGGCTCAGAGCATCGTTTCCCACGGGCCTATTGCTGCTATTAAATGCAACATAAAGAGATTTCTACTGCCAGAGGTCTCCTTGGATTGGAAGAAAGGGATGCACTGAGGCAGGGGTTTCCTGAGGCACGTTTGGCCATCTCTAAACCACCCTATGCCAGAACAGCTCTTTCTACCCCAAATTTAGGGAATTGATTGAACAATTTTCCTGCAGTGCCCAACAGTATGCCAAGCCCTGTACTGGATACTGGACTTCCAGGAAGTTAAGGGGGATGCAGAGACCCCCCCCAAGACAGGGGACTAAGAAGTGTTATGGAAAAGGCCCCACATCTGACCTTCACAGAGAGGTGGTGAACATTTGAATGACGGCTGACCCCTAGCAACCTCAAGGCTTCCCCAGCTGCCTCTCAAATCCCATGGCCTTTAAAGTTGCAAAGGGTTCCTCGTTTCTCTCAGATTCTTTCTCTCCTCTACATTTTCTCCCCTTTTCTCTAGATATCTTCTCCTTGTTTCCCAGGACCAAGACCCTGACACCGCCTCTGCCAAAGTCTACCTCCATTCCTACCTCTGTCCCATGCTTGATGCTGCAGAGAATCCCACCAGCCTCCCCTCCCCTCCCCTGCTCTGCTGGGCCTCAATGGAATGTATTTAGCTCCTAGAGCCTTTGCCATAAATCTGTCTCTCTGGAGGCTCAATCATTTTTATTGCTCTTCTGTGAGCATCCTGTCATTCCTCTCCCTGTCTCGGATATTGGCAAGCTTGGAACTCACGGCACTTTTCCTGGACACGTCTCATTAGAGACCTGCCCATGGCTTTCTGCCTTTGTACTGTGAAGCTTCCCCAGCCAATAATCTTGACCCCATCACGACTTTTGGCAGACACCCCAAGAAAGCAGTTAGGGTTGAATCTACATTATTAACTGGGAGTCTCCCAGGACCTCACCACTCCTGTCTTTCCTTCTTCCTCACTCCCATGGAGCAGGACACCATGGCTGAAACTGGACAATGGTGCTGATTGCCACCCTGAACCCCTCACCCCATGAAAAGGCTAAGGGGCTCTAACATGGAGTGAGCGCTGCCCTGGAGTCAAGAGGCTCTGCAATGTTTATGGTGCGTAGAAGTGTTGGTGAGTAAGCAATAGTGATCACAAGGAAATGAATTATATTGAAGGGGTAATATATTACAATAATTAATAAACACAGACTGTCTGAAGTCAGTGAACTTGATGGAAAATACACAGGTCACTAGGACCTTGAGGATGTACAGACAAAACAAGGAGGGGAATCGCTGCAGACTGTTTACATTCTTGCAACCTCAAGAGTGAGGTGAGCTGAGAGCCCGTTGCAGTTTGACCAAATGAAGTGAGGAGTCCAACAGGGGCTGGTCTGTGAAGGAGCCTCTCCTCATTATAGAATATATTATCAGAATAAGAAAAGCAACACATGAGTGCTATTACTGGAAATTGGATGTGGACCAATACATGGTCTAATTAGTTCTACCTAAGGAGCTTGGGAACGGTCTATGCTATGGACAAAGAAGGAAATCAGGAGCAGATTATTGGAGAGCTATGTCCAGCTTAAATAGGATCTTTGCACTAGAGAGGCCATGGTTTTCTCCCACTGACTTGGGTTGGGATCACTCTCAACTATGTAATGTGGCCACACATCCACACAGTCCTACCCATTCTATTGATTGGCATTGCTGCCTGGAAGAACTTTGGTCCACGGGACCCTTGTCAGTTAGCTTAGTTGCCGAGCACCTGTATCACTGTGATGTTTAGATGCTTGACCTACCCTATTGTGCCCTCCTGGAGGGGAGTAGTTGGAATACAACAGGGAGCCAAAAGTAGAATTCACTTTCTCCCTCAAATCTTAGTTGTTGAGGATCTATCATGTGTCAGGCACTGTTCTCAGGGCTAGGGATACATCAGTCAATGAAACTGACCAGAAAGAAAAAATCCCTGCCTTCATGGTGTTTATATCTTAGTTCCCCAAATATTTTCTAAAACTCTGGTGACCCTGTAGATAAAACTGAAAGTTCTTTTTTTCCTTCAATCTGTCCTCTTCCCTTTGCACCTCAACTACAGAATGGGTAAGGCAATAACACACCTAAGCTTTAAAATGTAGTTCAGAGAGAGAGATAACTATGCTTCAGTTAAAGTAGGAACATTGTGCACATCCACTCACTATTTCAGAGTCAAGAACTGAACAGTGCTCTCTATGTTAGGTACAAACAAGATTAAAATAATCAGCATGACAACCATGCAAACATTATTCAGGAAAAAAAAAAGAAATAGAAAAGCAAAGTAAGTACCAGATAAAGAATCCAATCTGGAAAAAAATAATTCCAAATAATAGAAGAACACTTCCTCATTGTAATAAAACCTAATTTTTAAAAAGTCATCAAAATAAGAACATAAAGAACATCTGATAAAACAGTACAAAGATGAAGAAAGAGGCACCAGATCCACCCTATCACCTGAAACAACCAAGAAAACAGACAAAAATCGGTGAAACAACAGATTTCAAGATGTGGGGTGAGCTACAAGAGTTGGGGGTGCCTGAAAGATGGGAAACTCATGGGATGAGCTGTACAATTGCTCCAGTGCACTGCCTGGAGACTCCCCAGGCATCAACACATGCAGGTGCTCATACCAGGTGGGAATTGCTCCTATCCCTACCAAGCAAGGCCCATGGGCTTTAAATACAGTACCTAAAAAGATTTTGCTTCAAGGTAGCGGGGCAAAATTATTAAATGCTGCTCTGGTCATGCCAAACAAAGTTTAAAACAAGACATGACAGGATTGAGTTTTTAAGAAACTGAAGGGGCACCTGGGTGGCTCAGTTGATTAAGTGCGTGACTTCAGCTCAGGTCATGACCTCATGGTTCATGAGTTTGAGCCCTGCATTGGGCTCTGTGCTGACAGCTTGGAGCCTGAAGCCTGCTTCAGATTCTATGTCTCCCCCTCTCTCCGCCCCTCCCCCAGTTGTGGTCTGTCTCTCAAAAATAAATAAAACATTTTTTTTCAGAAAGGAACATAAGTACATACCAGAACAAAACTCAATAACATATGTAGGAATATAAAACTATCCAGCACCCAACAAGACAAAACTCAAAATGTCTGACATCCCATAAAAAATAAAGTCATAAAAAAATAAAAATAAAATAAAATAAATCAGGGAAGTAAGAAAAGATAATCCATAATAAGGACAAAATGTAATCAATCAAAAGTGGGCTACAATGGCACAGATACTATCGTTAGTACACAAAAATATTAAAGTGGCCATTACCATTGCATTCTCAATGTTTAAGAAACTGAAGAAAAGAGATGTGGAGGCAAGTGATATAAATACCAAAATCAAAGTCCTAGAAATGAAAACTCCAATGTCTAAGATGGGGTTGGGGGGAACCCTAGATGGGATTAACAGCAAATAAATGATCGCAGAAGAAGATTAATAACTTTTAAATACAGTGATAAGAAAGTGCCCACAACGAAACAATGAAGAAGTAAAATTTAAAGATGGATGGACAAAACATGACTAAGGTGTAAGACAAACTCAAGTATCCTAATAGACGTGTAATTAGAGTCTGATAAGGATATAGTGGAAAGACATCTGAAAACATAATCACCACAGCTTTTGTCGATTTGAGAAAAGCATAAACACAAAAGATCTAGGAAACTCAACAAACCTCAAGCCCAAGAAATGTGACGAAAAGTACAGCAAGCCACATGATTTAAAAAATTGCTTCAATTTAGAGATCAAGAGAACTTCTAAAAGTAGCCAGAGGTGAGCCAAAGGTGAATTATATGGAGAGGAATAAGGATAACAACAGATGTCTCATCAGAACTAATGGGAGCCAAAAGAGATGGAATGACATCCTTAAAAAATCTAAGGAAAAGACCTGTCAACCTGTAATTCTATACCCAGCAAAATGATTCTTCCAAAATGAAGGCAAAGTAAGGACATTTTCAGATAAACAGAAGCTAGAGGAATTCGTCACAACTAGGCCTGTTCTGCAAAAAAATGGGAACAAAAACCATTCAGATAGAATGGAAATGATGCCATAAAGAAATTGAGATTTCCACGAAGAACCAAAGAGTGCTGGAAATGATAAGTACGTGAGTCAACATGAAAGATTTTTCCATATTATTTAAATCGATTTAAAAGCTCATTGACTGTGAAAAACAAAAATAATCACAATCTATTATAGGGCTTTATAAGATATAGAAGTAAAATGTGGAACCACAATAGCTCCAAGGCCCAGAGAAGAGACAAAAGTACACTGTAAGAATCTTATAACCAAACACAAAGGGATATAACAATTAGTTGGAGGCATATACTAGAAACTCTAACAGACTAAAATAGCAAAATAACAGAATAAAGACTAGCAAGTAAGCCAACAAAGAGATAAGGAAATTACCAAGGGGTGCAAGGAAACTTTTGGAAGTGATGTATATGTTCATTATGTTGATTTATGCTGTTGATTTCATGGTGTACTCGTATGTCAAGACGTATCAAACTGTCACTTCAAATATGTACAGCTTGTTTTATGTCAATTACATCTCTGCAAAACTGTTTAAGAAAGCAATAGAACAATATGGAAAGGGAGCTGCAGAGCCAATGAAACAAAATAAGAACCATCATAATACCTTCACAGAGTGAAATAGAAATCATATGAAATTAAGAACAGAATCAATGCAAGTGACAAATTAATTCCAGGTATCAAGTAAAGCGTTGTAAATGGGCTACCAAGCTGTATAACTCCAAGGAGTTTTCTTGTCTTACTTAGTCCATATTGTGAGCGGGGACCCCTGGTGCTGCTCACTCCATAGCCCTGTGGCCCCCTGCTTGAGATGATCATGGTGAATGCAGAGGGAAAACATAAGAAGGTCAAAGTAATATAAAGAGATCTTAATGGGTGTGGAAGACAAAGTTGACTTTATATTAGAAAGCAGAAAGCATGGCAAATGAAATAGAAACATGATAATATAAATTTTTAAATCCCTAAAAGAAAGATCATGAAATGTGCTGATTAAAAACACCACTGTTCCCAAGGGTCTTGGGTGGGAGGTAGGGAGATACTACAGAAAAATCAACATCAAAGACACAGCCAGGTAATGCTGTTGGACTTATTTAATGACAAAGAAAAAAAATCTTCCAGAGTGCAGGTAGAAAAATAAGTCGTCAACAAGCTGCAATGAAGCAGGCTGGCCTCAGAATCTTTTGGTAACAATATATAATTCCAGGAGATAATGGAGGAATATACTCAAAATTTTGATGGGAAGAAAATGTAAGCCAAGATTATTATATCTAGCCAAGATGTCACTCAAGGATAAAGGCCACCGGAAGACATTTCCAACTAGGAAAGAATTGAAAGAATTTGCTACTCCTGATCCCATATTAAAAGGCTTTTTGATGATATGATCCAGCTAGTAATGGTCAAAATCCAGAAAGCCTCCTAATATCTCCTTTTCCTGCCTCTCTGGTCATAAAAATCTTGACATTGCCCTGAGCATATTGCCACCCACCTGTAAGTCTACATACCTAGCCTTCCTTATGCTAGTTATGGTCAAGTCATGAAACTTTTTTAAAAAAATTTTTTATAGTTTATTTTTATTTTTGAGACAGAGAGAGACAGAGCATGAGCAGAGGAGGGTCAGAGAGAGAGGGAGACACAGAATGTAAAGCAGGTTGCAGGCTCTGAGCTAGCTGTCAGCTCACAGAGCCCAACACAGGGCTCGGACCCACAAACTGCAAGATAATGACCTGAGCCGAAGCCAGACACTCAACCGACTGAGCCACCCAACAAAACTTTAGCTAATTGTATATAAGCAGACATGATGTGTGCAACTTCCAGGAAGTCTAATTAAAGGGAAGGAGGATATCTCTCCTTAGCCTCCATCCGTCATGCTGTCTAAAGGATAGATGTGATGGGTGGAGTCCTAGCAGCCATCTCAAACCATGAGGACAAAAGCTAAATCCTAATGATGACAGAGAAGTCATCCAGAAGGAGTTTGGCTGCCTAATAAATTTGCGTACCTGCCTAACCTTCTATGGACTGTTCTTTCAGGCTAACTTCATATGAAAAAGAAGCAAACTTTTATTTTGCTTAAACCACCATTTTTGTGTTGTGGTTTTATGCAGCGGAACCAAATTCTGATCGATACACCAGTCGACAAGCAGATATATCTAAATCAAAGACTGAGGTATGGAGAAGCCAAGGTTTGATACTCAGCACTCATTAAATTTTTTCATGATGTCATTAAAAACTGGCATAATTATTACCACAGGATGAAATAGAAATGTTACATAATGTAAAAGATAAGAAAGATCATATAACTAATAATATCAGGGAGTGGGAAGAGCGGGGTGGGGAAATGTAAGTGCCGATCTCTTTGTCTCTCTGAGCAGGAAACTAGTCCATACTGTGCAAATTTAAAATATATCATTTTAATGCTGACTTTAATCTCTCAGTGTTTTTTATAATCCCTGAACGGGAATCTGTTAGAAAATAATATTCTTGTGCTGAAGAAGTATTTGTCTAAATAGAGCAATTCCTTGCATTTTCACTTTAGTTTCTGGTGCTTCTTTTAACCCAACATGAAATTTAATGTAATAATTTTTATTAAAAAGTGGCTTGTGTGGTATGACCCCACCATGATATTTCTGTCTATGTAGGCTCTACTGAGATATTGGCATGTTTTGATTTCTAAGCATTACACTGTATAAGGATTACTTACTTCCTTTTCTTGATGGTATTCTTAATTTCCTGTATTTATTATAATGACTATATACAACTATTTTTTAACATCAGTGGGTTTGTAGTGTGTATCCTGCAGTACCCATCTAATATTTACCAAAGGCATCCATTCAAGCCACTGATTCATACTCTATACCATGGATGTCTTTTAATTTATTTCAACACTTTTACACAAAACTTCAGGGTTTTTAAACATCTCACCTCGCCTTCTTACCTCAGGTTTTCTATAGCTGAGATTTCCAAAAATAGGGTTTCTGATCAAAATGACTTGCACATTTTACGTCTTAATAGTGAAATGATTGTGTCCTGTCTACCCCCTAACCCACTAAGTCTGAGAGTACCCAATCTGCCCTCTTCAGTAATGGATGCTACCAGCATTTCTAATTGCGTTAATTTCAGTTAAAAACTGGTATTTCCTTGTTATTTTCATTTTATTTCCTTGATTCTTTGTTAGCGAGGGACTTTTTTTCCCTATGCTGTTGGTTATTTGTGGCTTCTCCTTGTCCATTGATCTATCAGGTTATTTGTCTTTTTCTTATCAACTTGTAAAAAGCTCTCTTTAGATAAAGGCTATCAATTTTTTGTAATGCATGCTATAAATCTTTTCTCCCAACATTTATCATATGTCTTTTGATTTTGTTTATGGTATCTATTTCCAGACATAAATGCTTAATTTGTAAGTGGCATATTTCACTTTTACCATAACAGTGAGGTCATTTTTTCTCAAACGCTGAAAACCAAACAAAATCAAAAGCGATGTTCTTACCCCAGCACGTCACTCCCCTCCTCTATCTTCATCTCTGAAGTCCAAGTTCTCCAACGTGGCTTACAAAGCCCTCAGTGAGAGCCCTGAATACAGGCCCAGCAAGGCTGCTCCCTCCTCCTCCTTGGGATACTGGATCCTTCACAAGGACAAACTGGTGGTAGTTACCACCACGACCACCCCCATGCACACCAGGGGCTACTGTCTCTGAGTGGAGCCTCAGCTGTTCCCTGCCTTAGCCAAAGCCCACTTTCATCCAAGACCCTCTCCTTCTTTAGAAAGATTTCCCTGAGCCCCACATTCATGCGCGCCAGGCTAGATAACTCTCTTGTGGGACCCCATCATGCCCTGAGTTCAACTGCTGTCCACCCAGCAGGCACCTACATGGCCTCCTGATGCCCGCCCACCAGGCACCATGCTGATTGGTCAAGGCCTGTGTCTTACATGCCATTACTTAGTTTTAATCTCACCCCTGACCAGAGCACCTCTCTATTGCCCTTGTTAGAATAGACTTTAATTATCCATTTAGATTCATTGTCTTCTAGACCAGCAGCTTCCCCAAGTCAAAGTTCTATCTTGTTCATCTTTGTGTGCCTCTGACTCCTGCTTCTCCTCTTTCTAGCATCACCTATGTTCTTGGCTATTTCTCAAATCACTCTCAAACCCAACACATCCTTGGGGAGTCCCTGACAACCAGCGCGAGGGGATAATATAACCATTTTAAAGAAGGGAACACTGGACCTCAAAGAAGCCAAATTAAGTGTCTCCAATTTTGAGATCGAGCATAATAAATCATAGGTTTGGCCACTGGCAACGATTCCAAAGTATGTTCTTGTCCAGCACTGTGCCTTCAAATTGATAAAGTACTGTATCTCACAGGACCATCCCATAATAGCTTACCCACTTTCTACTTTGATACTTCAAGTACCTTGGGACATGAGATGCCAGTAATCAGGTATGCTCTAATCATCCACAACAGATAGTTCTATCTGTGAACTTCTACCAATTGGCCAAGGGGCCTCCCAATCTGGCCACCTTAATACAAATTGCTCTAAAACATTATTTTATGAATATACAGTATCCAATAACAAATAGCATCTTTTTGTGAAATTAATTTCAATTGAGCCTTAACTAATACTAAATTGCTATGGAATTACATATTACATACACATTACTACAGAAAGAAGTTCATCATGATTAATGTTATTACAGTGAACACCAAAGGAATTAATAATGATTTGCAGTTATTATTAAGTGGTACTGGTGTAGGAAAAAAGGTTAAGTCTAATTAAATTCTGGCAACCACTTTAGGGCCATGCAGCAATGAGAATGCTGGGTTTTATGTTAATTAATTCTATATGAAATGTTGCCGAAGTGTTTTAATATTGTTCAAAGACCCACATTTTGACTCTCAGTGTGTGTTTTGATTTTTTCTTTTTTCCATAGTGACCGGGCATCCTCAAGGTGTCAAATCCTTGGGATTCATCAGGTGTTGAGAAGCTGGGGGTGGGGGGTGGGGTCTGATTCTGATCTCAGAGGAGTCATGCTTGGTGGTGAGAACAGTGTCCCCAGTTCCCTGCAATGGCCCCTGCTGGAAAGTGGATGACTTTTCTTTGGAAACGGATCTTGGCTTTCCTGAGTTGCTTTCAGGGTTAGACATGGCCTCACCTGCGTCCCTTCTCATGGGTGGGATGGGCAGCCTGGACACCCCAGAAGGGCCCCACCCTACCCAAAACAGGACTCGGGTAACACAGCACCTGATCGTCCACTGTTATGAATGGAAGTCAGCATGGATGCAGCTTGGGATGTGGGAGAATCTGAAGATTCAGATTTCGTATGGTTCTGTAGCTCATTTTCTTTGTAACTTGGGGCAAGTCATTTAAATTCTGAGTTGGAATTTCCTCAGACTTCACAGTATTGTTTTCAGGATTAAATCAGAAAATGGATAAGAAAGCGAGATGGGAGCTCTGAAAGCTATATAAATGCGTGCTGCTATTCATGACCCTCCTCTGGGTGAAGTTCCACTCTTACCATGGCTCATTTTTGCACCCATCCTGATGAGTTCTTCAAGGATGGAGCCAGACCTTTTAAATATCACTCCTGCTTCATGCCACATAGAAATATTTAATTTAATCTTTCACACAGTGATGTTTGGTGGGAACTTGTTTTCATTAAAGCAGATTTTCAGTCACTTGACTTTTTAAATTAATCAAAGTACACAAGTTGGTTGTCTCACATTTGCAAGCCAAGGGCATAGTTTAATGCTTGGGTAGAGTAAAGTTCAAATAACTTAACTTTAATTCAAATAAATAAATTTGAATGAAAGAAGGAAATGGATGGATGGATGGATGGATGGATGGACGGATGGGTGGGTTCCTGATTCCTCTGACCCAATGCAGACACAACATTTGTGATACCCTCATCAAGATAGAATCTGAATCCTGATCCCAGCCTCACTGGTCACTTTTCCAGTCTGTGGGAATTGGAGGGAGCAGGTCAGGCTTTGGCAAATTTTCCTTCAACATTCCCATTTCTGAGCACTATTCATGGCTCATAAATGCCTCCCAAGCCCCCAGCAACTACTTGTCTACCAATGTCTATTTTTAATGCCATAAACCCTGGAGGCACATACTATCACCCACAAGGACCTCTCCCCACTCAGGGCCATGAAAAGAGTATGGCTAGCCCAAAGGGTCCCAAACTTAAGGAGTAAGAGAATTGCCAGAAGGGCTCATTAGAATACAGATCTTTGAGCCCCACGGCAGAATTTCTGATTCAGTGGGTACAGGACAAAGCTGAGAATTTGCATTTTAAAAAATTCCCAGGTGATACTGTTGCTGCCCATCTGGGGACCAGCTTTGAGAGCTTCAGGTCTAGCCCAGAAGTGCCTATAGAACGTACTGGAAGTAGCAACTAGAAGAGAACTATTCTGAGTAAGGAGTTTGTTGAACATCAATATGGCCTCTCCTTGTTGCCTTGTAGCAGCATTCTGAAGACGGTGCCATTACTGCCCTCAGTTTTCAGAAGAGGAAGCTGGTTTGTGGAGGGAGGCAGCATAGCCAAGGTCATGGGAGGCCAGACCTTCTCTCATTACCCTGAGCTGACAGTCTGGCTGGAAAGGCAATTGCCACAGGAAAACAAAGCGTGTCTGCCAGGAACAGTAGCTAATACAATGAAATACGTGATGTGCGAGCTCCACAGTGTTTCACAAGCGGTGGGTGGGCAATGACAGATTGATTGACTCAGGGTCGAGTGTGCCAAGGATCCTGGGAAGGAGAGTCCAGCACAGCTCACTTGACCAGCTATGTGACTTTTGGCAGGTCAATTAACCTCTCTGGGCCTCCAAATCTTGCCCAAAGCCCTCATGCTCTGCATATGCAGTCCCAGGAGCATTTGGGGGCCTAGGGAAGTTGGTTTTCCTCTGGAGCTTCTTGCCTTGCATACCACCCAGGCCAACAGAGAGGGGCCCAGGGACACCCCCTTGGCCCTTTCTATCCCTCAGCACCAGAGGCATTTAACTAATCCCCTGTAGCTTTTGTGGGGCCAGGGAACACGTTAACAGAAGCCAGAGATGCAGACAACCAATCTCTGATTAAAAGGAAACCTATTTTGTGGAAATTACTATAAGACAAAACCAAACCACCATGTCTTCTCCAGTAAATGCCACATCTCAGGGCTGTGTCACCAGCCCCGAATCCATTCTGAGTCCATCAGCAGCCTGAGTGCTAACACAGAGGCGCCCAGACTCCTTGGAACCTTGAGGGTGAATCTCCAGGGAGCTGACTCAGCCCTTTGTCCTCGCAGAGGTAGAGAAAGTGGATTCCAAGCCACCGAGGATGGCCGGTCTGCATCCAGAAGCCTGGAAAGACCAAGTGCTGCTGCCAAAGAGGGGAGCAGCCCTAAGTTACAACCTAGAGCAAAGGTGGCGCCGAGGAAAAGGAGGGAAGGAGGGAGAGAGAGAGGCAGGAGGAAGAAGAGTTGATTTATGGCCCACAACTCCATGGTAGACGCTGTGCCTGCCACATCATGAGTTTCAACAAAAACTTCCAAAGTAGGTACTATTATCCCTATTTTACAGTTGTCATAACTGAGGTGCAGACCACTGAGTGACTTACGTAGTCAGTAGACTCAGGCAAGCAATACGGCATCAGTTCAAATGCAGATGCGTCTAATCTTGAACATGATGCACATTTCATAGCCCCACACAGTGCCTCAGGACCAGCTGCCAAGAAGGTAGCATAGAGCAGAGGAGAGAGGGTGCTGTGGTGCGCAGCCCTAGCCGTTACCTGGACTCACCTGGGTAGTGCACCCCACACACCCAGCTAGGGCTCACCAGATCCTGAGTCCAGGAACACCGGGTCCCTGCAGAGAAATGTAAACAACAGTGCTTTTAAAAGACCTCTAAGGGGGCCCCTGGGTGGCTCAGTTGGTTAAGCGTCAGACCTCGGTGCCGGTCATGATCTCACGGTTCATGGGTTTGAGCCCCACATCAGGCTGTGTGTAGACAGCTCAGAGCCTGGAGCCTGCTTTGGGTTCTGTATCTCCTTCTCCTTCTGACCCTCTCCCACTCATGCTGTCTCTCTCTCTCTCTCTCTCTCTCTCAAAAAAAATATAAATAAATAAATAAATAAATAAATAAGACTTCTAAGGTGGATGGGGGTGGGCAACAGACGTGCTGCATGTATGTTGGTGCTCACTGGTCAGCTGCAGGCAGCAATGTTACCCTAAGCTCAGAAGTGAGGACACACAACTCATGGGTACTGATGGGTCGGTCTTGTCCCTGGAATAAGCACGAATGTAGATATGTCTCCAATCGAAAATCCCCTGCTCTCCGGGAAGCCTGTTCTCTCCAGCTTGCCAGGCCGACTCCCCCCTGCCCACCCCTCCAGAAAACCCTGGGTGTGTGCCTGCAGTCTAGTGCCCGGACGCCTCCTCAACTAGCTGTAAGGGGTGTGGTATCTCCCCCACCTGACTGTGAGCATCCTGGGGAGAGCTTTCTCTCTTGCTCAGCTCCTCTGCTCCTCTCTCCATGCCCATCAGCACCGGCGTAGCAGAAAGAGACGACACCACAGCTGTCCAGTAGAACTTTCCGCACCGGCCTATGCAGTGATCACTAGCCACGTGTGGCTCTAGATCATTTGAAACGTGGGCCTGACATTTTTATTCTATTTCAATTAATTTTAAATTTATTTTAAAATTTATTTTAAATTTTTTATTTATTTTAAATAAATTTATTTATTTTAAATAAATTTATTTATTTAAATATTTATTTAAATTTATTTATTTTAAATTTATTTTAAAATTAATTGAAATTAATAGGGCCAGGTGCTTCACGAAAATCGGTTGGATGGGAGAGTGAAATAGGAGCAAGAGAAAATGGAGTAGGAAAAAGAAGGGAAGAGAGGGTGAGGCTAAGGAAAATTGGATGAGTGCAAAAGGGGAGGGAAGGAAGCAGGAGGGAGGGAGGAGAAAGTGCGGTTAATGCCTCCCATCAGACAACAGACAGGCAAGCTGCAGGTTGGTGTCTGGCTGACGTTCGTGGGCGCCTCTGTTCTGTCTTGGGGCCACAGAGAAGCCCAGAGCAGCCTGGACCCACCCACAACCCTCTTCGCCCTTGGTGAGCGGGGTTCCTGGGAGAGCCTGAGTCTGAGCATCCTCGAGAACATCGAGTGCCTACTGCTCTCCAGAGTTTCCAGACTTAGAACCAGAGACCTAAGAGTGTCAGACGGAATGGGCCCCCTTGCTGGCCTTCCTCCTGGTGACACAGACTGGGGTGGGTGGGGGAGTGAGCTCAGAGGTGGGAGATGGCTGCCTCCCG